>NC_073398.1:14969624-15077124 GCF_028641065.1 Leucoraja erinaceus
AAGGGAAATGTGGGCAATGTTTAAAATACATGCCTAACCTACACAGCATCAGTAAAAATATAAAGACCTGAAAAATGCTCACCAACATGTAATTCAGATTCAGATTCAGATTCAATTTTAATTGTCATTGTCAGTGTATAGTACAGAGACAACGAAATGCATTTTTCAGAACTGCAATGCAAAATTCCAGAACTTCCTCATTTTATTCTAGATTTATAACATTTCAGGAGGAGTGTGGGAATAATATTAACTTTTGCTGATTGTATAAAACACATTAATTTCCCAGTTTACATCTCCCAAATATTCTTTCTTCTGTAATATTCAAATAATACGTTGAAACGAGCCAGATCGCATAGAGTACTTCTTAGCATGTTAAGAGGAGTCTTCTCTGCAAAATCTAAATAAAGCACTTTATCATGTGAAGAAAGCTTGCAATGTGCTTTGCTAATTTCTGATGTGTATTTGTATTAAAAAAAATAATCACATGAAATAAACAGTTCTGTTCCGACTGATTTTTAAAACATTATTAAATAATAAAATCAGCAATGTGGTTTTCTATTGCTAATCCTAATCAACACAGCTGGAATCAGGCACTAGAAAGAAATATGGAAATGAAGTAAAACGGTTCCAACGTGTGTTATAATCAGTGATAAGAAATGAATAAGTTCAGTGCATTTCTGTGCCAGTAATCTAATTACCTATTGCAATATAAAATGAGGGCACTTACTAAATAAAACCATTAGTAATTGTCCCTCATAGCTTAGTGTAAACTGTTTTCATTTTTTAGAGCATTTGTCTGTGCAAAAATTAAATGATTGTTATAAAATATTATAAAAATATTCAAATCAAGCACGAGTCAAACTTGAAGTGGAGTGGAGGAGAGTTGTTGCAATATCCAGAGTGCTCCAGTGGTCACAAGAGACCAAGACTGATTTGATGTGGCTTGACAATAGTAAAATAACATGCAACATTTGATGTTAGTAAAAGAACAAAATGGACAAAAGCAAGTCAAAATTCCAGGGAGTCTTCCGACGATCAATATTTCCAAATATCTTTGGGATCTAAATTCAACCACTGCTAATCAGATTGCTCGGGATATTCATATTTAATAATCAAGAAGATCATTTTGGAAGAAAAACTTAGGAAAATTAACATTCAAGAGTGTCGTAAAAATAGAAAACTGAATCTTTGATCAGCACAACCTGCTGCATCAGAGCCCCTTTTGCACGGAAATTCCTTACCTTACCTGTGCCTGTATTTGGTTTATGCAGTGTGTGCTACATTGGTGTTACTACAGAGACAGCAGAAGAAATAACCATTGATTGCACCAGGGAGGAAAATTGACTGCACATCACACTCAGACTGCAGTCTACCAATAGTACTATTTCTAAACTGAACACAATAATTGAAATCCGCCTTTGGGAACATTTATTTGGTTCAACACCGCAATTAAACTGTTTATCGAGAATGTATTTCTTATAATTTGGAACTAAATGTTTTGTTTTTTTGTCACAATCAAGACTCAACATTTAGCAATTTGCCACCAACCTGCAACAAAGATACATTTCTTAACATGACAAACAACATTAATTATATTATCACAAACTTGCAGTGGTTTAGCACATATTTTCATGAGAATGTGGGAGGAATCGTGAAATTCATCACTCCAATGGAAGAAAAAGATAACATCCCATTTAAAAGTATTTTGCCTGTTTTGTTACCAGAAGTGATGCATTGAGCAGAACTGTATACTACTTAAAATATCAAAACAAAAAGTTAAAATTATTCTAGAAGGGAATAGGAACCAAAGGTCAACTTTTACACACAGGTGATGGATAAATGGAACGAGCTGTTGGAGAAGGTTACACAAAAAAGCTGGAGAAACTCAGCGGGTGCAGCAGCATCTATGGAGCGAAGGAAATAGGCAACGTTTCGGGCCGAAACCCTTCTTCAGACTGATCGGGGGCGGGGGTGGGTGGGGACAAGAAAGGGAAAAGCAGGAGGAGCCCGAAGGCTGGGGGATGGGAGGAGACAGCAGGGGGGTTGAGGAAGGGGAGGAGACAGCAAGGACTAACAAAATTGGGAGAATTCGATGTTCATGCCTGTTGGAGAAGGTTGTTGAGGTAGACTAGTGTAGATGGGACATTAAAGACATGTATATGGATGGGAAAGATTAGAGGGATATGGGCCAACCATGGACAGGTGGGACTAGTGTAGGGGGGACATCTTAATCGGCATGGGCAAGTTGGGCCTAAGGGCCTGTTCCCATGCTGTATAAAACTCCATAGTCTTAATCATGGCATCTATTAATTTTTACATGCCTATGCCGACCAAGATGCCCCATCTACACTAGTCTATCTACAACATCCATATTTCTCTGATAATAATTACTAATTTTATATCATTATTTAATTTTAATTTTAGAAAACAACTGATCTATATTACAAGAAAGGGCAAAAAGTAATCTTCACCGAGGGGGAAGTGGTTCCAAGATGAAACGTGCATCAAAATGAAAGCTCAGAATCAAGGCATCCTTCGACCGGAGAATCAGTAATCCAATATCTAAATCAGACAGCCTGCAGGTCAACGCTGATGACAGATCAGCTTGTCTGGCTCACTAATGGAACCTGGAGGGTTCAACCTGTCAAAAAGAATGGGATTCTTTCAACTTAATATTATGTGATATTTGAGGAGCAACAGTAGGGTGGTTCAAGCTGAAAATGTCATGGCATATGGAACAGCGCTTTAACTGATGGGCTGCAAATTTCTGAAGTCATCCTGTGTAGACGTGGAAGTCCTTCTACCATAATACCCCTCTCCAGTGTAATTGAACCTACACTGAAGTTCTTTGTTTTTTGATCAACGTGATGCTTTCACAAAAGGGAGAAAATGCATGTATAGATTTCTCACCTGCTTATTTGGAAGATCGATTTCCACAATCAGAGAAAATGCTGACGAAAGAAGCCTCTTGCATAGTTCAATAGCCATTTCATTTACAGAACTGCAATCAAAACTTCCATTACCATGAAAATTCATTTAAATTATATCACATGGTGTGATGAACAAGAGGAACCCTTTAGCAATATTGCAATCAATTTTTTCATCGGGCATGTAATAATTGAATTGGCATTAACTGAAATCAAGAAGCACCTCTGTTTCCATGATCTCAATGCAAGGACATGTCAGCATTGAAGGTCATTGCATGGCAGTAAAAATGCACTTAATTATATCAATTGCTGCTGGTATTTGTCATAAATTAGAAAATCCAAATGCTATTCGTCAAAAGTATTCTAATTTGTTGTAGTTCACGTTTTAGAACATGGTGAAAATGCCATAAATAGAAAGTTACTAACACATCTAAATAATTTATACTATAAAAAAAAGCCATGGAAATTATGAACTATGTTCACCATTCAATGCACCAGATCCATTTTCAACAAAAAAAAAGGAACATAGCCTGATGTCATACTTTATCATGTACTTTTGGTCCATATCGATACTGGCATGACCCCGTCAACCCGTGATCTGTTTTCATGAGTTGACAACATAAAACACAACACAAACACTGTACAGAAATTCCATGCGTCTAGAAGATTTGTAAGTACCCAAGAGCACAGACAGAGAAGATGCACACTGCACACTAAATCAGAGGATACTCTCAGTACCATATATATTAACTCAGATGATACACAAGCCCAACCCACCCCACCGCCCATCCATAATGACTTAGAAGATGCACACACACATTTGTACACACGGCTCCATGTCATGTCAAAACACATACACATTTCCATTTGTGCCATTACAGTAGATATGAATCCATCTATCTGACATGGATCTCAAAGACCTGTTACATTTGGCCCCAAGATAGATAGAGTTGTTTGTCATCTTAAAAAAGGCCTCAGTTAACTTGACAAGTCAACTTTATTATCACTGCTACCCAAATTTAAATGGTTAGCACTGTTGCAGTTGCTTATCTTACAGGTTCTTCAGGGCAACCGAGACAATTTTTACAGGACATAAAACAATGCCTTAGATAAGAGCTCCTGCAACAGTGAAACAGGCAATACAAGAATCTAAGAAAATTTTGATTAAAATAGTTTCATCCATTTACCTTGTTTTAAATTCTTTGTGGCACCAGCGATTTTGGGAGAAGCAGCCATGAAGGCAACTTAGGCATAATTTTATTTATTTCGTTCATCAATGATCCTCCTCCATCATTTGTGCAAGGTAATGGACAGCTGTAAAATAATCTAGCGACTAACTTAAAATACCCAGCAGCATTTTCACCACCAAATTCCTCACCAACGTTCTGTGTAGATCACTGCTTAGTATGAACTGGATTGAAATAAACTCAAATTGCAGTTTAGATAGCAACTCAAGGGCTTGGAATGCTACAGTGAGTGCATCACCTCCAAAGTCCCAAATCCTGCTCACCACCTACGAACCACCAATGAGCGAGATGGAATAATCCCCAGCTGCTTAAATAACCAAAACTCCAAGTGCATGCAAAGGCAAAACAATACGACACATTTAGTTGCTATTGCACTCACAATTTCATTATTTTTACCAGCAAACTCCTGCCTTCAGTGTTTACCATCAACTGAGATCAGTTCAACAACAAAAACAACGTTTTTTGGCAGGATCTGACAAAACCCCAAATTCTATCATCTAGTGGCGGGGAGAGAGGTGGCGGGGAGTTTGAGGGCAGGACACATCTGCAACCTTTCTCTAAATCACATTACAAAAATAAATATATTGGTGGTTATTCAATGTCACTGAAGCAAAATTGTGGAACTCCTGCACAGGAGTTATGTGAGCATTTACACTGCACAAAGCACAATGGTTTAAGCAGGCAGCACACATCACTTTCTCAAGGTCCATTTTGAATGGGTAATGAATTGTGTCCTTGCCATCAATGCCCACGTCATGCGAATTACTAAAACAGTCCAAAGATTGCCTTTGAGGATAAGTTATGGAAGAGATGGAAAAATATAGATATAATTACATCATGGTCCTCTTCAAAATCAAGCTGCTTTCAGGACTCCAAAGTTTCCTCCAGTCGATGCATGTTAATATTGGCTAAATTAAAGACACCATAAAATGGAGGATCCCTACACTCGTCAGAATTGCTTCACCGTTGTCAGCTGAACTTTACCGGCTTTGATTGGCGCCAGCCAGTCTAAGCTCAGACTGATATGCAGGATGGTGAGGGGTCCAGGTGTTCTCCCTGTTTCTCTTAAATTGATAACATGTATAGCAGTTTTGCACACTAATCTTAAATGCATAATTTCTATTGGATCGTTGCAAAAGTATTGTAAATAATATAAATAATGTTGTAAGACGGTCATCCTGTTAATTTATGATTGGTCAAACTGTTGAGCCTTGGAGAAGTTGTTTGATTCTCAGGGCACGTTTCAATGTTTGTTCTTGTTTGCTTCCTTCGAGAGCTTTCTTTCTTATAGAATGTATTAGCTGCTGTATTATTTGGTTAGGGAAATGTCTGTTATGTATAGGGTTAATCGATATCTGTAATTGAATTATTCAGAGAACATCCCCATGCGGTTAAGCCCCTCGCGGTCACGGGACCTATAAAGGTCCGCTGCCACGAGGTCCAGCATCGATCTTCTGGGAGAGCGCTTGGGACTGCGTGACCTTCTGGAGTGTCTCTGTTTGAGCGAAGCCTCGAGGGCTTGAACAGGCAGATACAAGGATGAAACCTGCAGTGGGTAGGTACAGTGGTGGGAACTGTAATTGTGTTTTGTTAAAATAAAGATTAGTTGTTCAAGTGCTTGACTCAGTGGTTTTTGACTGAAACTAGACTGGGGGGGGGGGGGGGGGGGGGGGAGAGCTTAGAACGAGCAATTTACATGCATATCTGGCACAATTTGCAAAGTTTAAGATTTGCAATGGAACGATCCACCAACCAAACCAAACTTACCCAAGTAGTGTTGCAGAACCCCCAAAGCACAGGACGACAGAAGATCAGGAAACCACCTCTACCTCATTTCTAATACACACCTGGGCCCGCACTTGTGGACATGTAATCTCACCGACATGCAACAATTATGGCATTGCAGTGAGGACAAAATGCAGTCTTAATGGTCTCACCCTTCCACCCTTGATGATGCATGGGAGGACTGACAAGGAGCAGCAAAATTATCTCTGCTCCCAAGGCGCACATAATTCAAGGTTTGTGCAGCCCACACAGGGTCACAAAAGTAACATCTTCTCACCTCACAAGCCTTCCAATTTAATCAGGAGAAATACATATGGAAACATATGGAAGATTTTGTCCAGAGGTGAAGCGAAAGCTGAATAGCCTCGCTTTGTAGGGTTTAATAAGAATAAGGGGTAAGCCATTTAGAACGTAGATGAGAAAATACTTTTTCACAGAGTTGTAAGTCTGTGGAATTCTCTGCCTCAGAGGGTGGTGGAGGCCGGTTTTCTGGATGCTTTCAAGAGAGAGTTAGATAAAGCTCTTAGATAGCAGAGTCAAGGGATATGGGGAGAAGGCAGGAACAGGGTACTAATTGTGGATGATCAGCCATGATCACAGTGAATGGTGGTGCTGGCTCGTAGGGCCAAATTACCTACTCCTGCACCTATTGTCTATTGTCTTTCATCTAGTACCCCCCACGAAACTCCTGGGAACCAATTGCTATCCTGAAATGGAATTCACAGGATTCTTAGCATTCAAAAGATTTGTTTCCGTGAGACAAACTTGAAGGTTTTGCCGTGATGGTTAAAAAATAACTGAACATCAAAGACAACTCTCATTCTTTGGTATCATGCCTTTGTCAGTGAAACAGACCAGTCGAATACCTTATTTTATGGTTGTTTATTGATGAAATGGGCTAAATTATTTATTTAACCATGGAACTGGACATATTATGAAATCTGCGTAACTACCCTGAAATGGGTTGTCAACATGCCAGAATCTAGTTAATATTAATTTGGACTCTGCACTGTCTCCCACTGGGAGCTCTCCTACCCAACAGTGGATGCATTCATTGTTAATTCTATGGCCAAAAATTACCATACCATAATCCCTTTCAGGGATCCTCTTGCGATTACTGACCAGGTTGAGGCTAGGGTACAGTCAATATTTACAGGTTGGAACAGGAGAGCTGACTGATGAGATAATCAAACCTAAGCAAATCAAAGTAGACAGTTCATGTAAACAAACCAGTCAATTCAGTTAAAGAATGATATGCTGGATCATTGGCCCCTAAACGATTGGCTTTTCCCTCAACTTTCCCTTCACAATCAAGGCTACATCCAAAAGAAAATGAAGTTTCCATTCATGGAATTAAAAATTACTACATATGATGCAGCAGAAATCACATGAAAACTACGAGAGAAGCAGACATTACTTTGAGCAAAACCAATAGAAGAAAATAAACAGATTTACAAAGATGTGATAAATTGGAATTAACATAGAAATCGAGAACATTATCTCACAATAATTGGTTTTCCATTAAAAAATAAAACAAATTTTGTAATTTAGTCAATGACAAGCCTTCATCTTCATGCTACATTGCATACAGAAAATTAAAGTCATAGCAAACCGGGAGAGTTCAATTCTCCAGTAAAGACACATCGGCATTTATTAGACCTAAACACATCAAATATGTTTGAATCATGATTCGAGTGTTACTTGTCATTAATAGCAAAATTACAAGCAAAAAGCTTTCATTGTAATGACACGTTTAATTTTTCCAAGATATCCAAATGCATTTCAGCACTTTGAAACTACTATTGCACTCCAATCATTGCTGTTTCATAAAAACTAATTTGTACATGTGACACAGCTTACTAAACTGAAAAGCAGACATTAGAGTGACTACTCAAATAACGAAAACAGTACCATGTCCACATTCTATAGTTCAACATAATTACTCTACTTCCGCATCAACAGAACACAATCGGTACAAATTGGCAACAACACTTCCTCATCAATATTCAGTATATTGATGAACTCTCGCCGTACAGTATTGACTGTTTGCATTATTAGGCAACCCGAACTCCCAGGATCGAATAAGATTACAAAAAGTGGTAGACACTGCCCAGTCCGTCACGGAGACTGACCTCTCCACCATTAAAGGGAACTATATGAGGAGCTGCCTCAAAAAGGCAGCCAGCAACATCAATGACCTGCACCACTCTGACCATGCTCTCATTTCACTCCAGCCATTGGGATGAAGGCTTAGAAGTCTGAAAACGATGACATCCAGGTTCAAGATCAGTTTCTTATTAGCAACCATGAGGCTAATGAACGCTGCGATCTCCGAACTACGAACTGTCTGGATAGCACTGGGGACTTCGGGCTTTGTTTTGCTTTTCACTATATTGATTTTTTTTAATTTACTGAACTTCATCTCTCAGTCTGAGCTGTGAATAACACTGAACACATGTCTACTAAACTGTCAGTGGTTTTACTGACTTGACAGTGCCCTTAATGTGGTTTGAAAATATAGTTTGGAAATCCTAAAGCTGTGTTGCCTTTGGTTTGGAAATGCTAAAGCTGTGTTGCCTTTGGTTTTGAAATGCTAATCTTGACCACTTCCTGTTTGCCCTTCATATTGAGTTTAGAAAAAACGTTACCACGCACAGCTGCGATTTTTGGCCATCATACCCAGAGTCCTCCTCCGCTGATCAGGTGCCGAGTATTTTTCCCCATCGATGAAAAATAAAAGAGTTATTTGTGTTTAAAAAAATAAGTTGAGATTCTCTCTCCTGTCAATCACGCCATGGAGGCCTTCTGGTGGGAGGGGGGAGGGACTATAAAACGCAGAAGTGTGGTGTGGCTATCTTTCTATCTTTAGTGGCCTTGCACCCTGCTTGAAATGGTATGAAACTGCACTTCAATTTGGTGGCCTTGCACCCCCCTTGAAATGGAATTTCAAGGAATAGCCGTGAGTCAATTGCCAGCCCACCAGCCATGAGTGAGCTGCCAGCACAACAGGCTTGAGTGACCGAGCCGCCAGCCCAAGAATCCATTCGGCCCACAATGCCCATACTAGCCCTCTGGAAACCAGCCCCTTCAGCCCACAACACCCACACTCGCTGAAAGCCTCCCCCCCTCACCCCCACCCACTGGCCACCAATATTGGAATTGGTGGAGAGGTGGAATATTGCTTTGGGGGCATACGAGGCAAAGGAAGGAATTAAACTGTAGAGGTCCCTGTTCAAACTGCAACCATTAACCCATCCATCCATTGACTGGATGAATTCTACAACCTATCACCATGGCAACTTTGGCCTCACCCTAGCAACACAGATATTCTCTCTATCTTCTCCATGCTTCCCCCTTCCTGTCTTCAATTTACCATAATGATCTTGACTTTTCCCTTTCCCTGCTCGAACAGTGTTCAACCTGAACCCTTAACTCCCGTTTCTCTTCACCCAAAAGCTGCCTGACTGATGGGTATTCACAGTATTTTGTTTTATTTCAGATTTTCAGCATCTGCATTTTTCTCTTTTTGGTCTTCACAGTAGCTATGTGATCTACTGAATATCCTAAGCATTTTCTGATTTTATTTCAGATTTAGAGCTCCTGCAGTGTTTTACTTTTCAAAATCCGGCTAGATTATTGCTGAAATACAACAGAAGCAGAAAATGGCATTTGTTTTTATATTATAGAGGTAACAGAAGTTAACTTATGCAGAATCATTGGAGTTTTACATTATTGTTTCAAATTTGTTGGAATGAGTTCCTGTATTGAGATTATAAATGCTAACATACCTGATCCTTAAAAGGAATTACAAGAGAAAAAGGGATTCAGTTAATGCCTCATATATAATGTTGGGCAGGAATCTCTATGTCTTGCATTTAACAGTAAACATTGCATCAGGAAACAATAAATAAACTGTCTCCACCAAACCCAAATTTAATTAAAATCCCCTTCTGGATCTGGTCAAAATGCATCACTCTAGCCAAAAGGTGGGTGTTTGAAATCTAACCGAGTGAAACCTCCATCAGAGGAGCCTGAAATATCAAAAAACGGATTCATACAATCATTTTTTTTTTGTTTCAAATGCTGACTGATCTGCTGTGCATTTGTTTATAAATTTTGTTCTAAACCATTTCCTTTCAGAAACTTTAGGAAGCATCCATTTTCTATCAGCTACTTCAGTACAGATAAATAAATCAGATTCGGAATTGCAAAGACATCTATTTCAATTGAAACAACATTGTGAGCATTCCTGTGGTATTTTAAACACTCATGGATGACAAATATTATTCATGCTACTTCCTTCCAATTGATAAATAATCAAGAAATACTTGACGATTTGATTGTCAGGAGATGATTCAAATTAAAATGGAAAAGAACAAACTTCCTACTAATTGCTAGATTAGCTGCCATGGTAAACAAATCAAAACAACCGATTAGCTTAAATGATTCATGCTGGTGTTAAGCATTTAGTCAAATAAATTAAGAGTTGACTATTTCGCCCTTTTAACCTAGGAATGTTTATGTTTCATCCCAACCCGAGGCTGTCCTTTAATTATTCCTCCCACAGGTATGCATCCAGCTTTCTCGTAAATTAATCAAGTGACAGACCCAGTGGCAGACTACCCAAAGGAGATACTTATGACATGCACCATAATGGCCGCCTCACCAGCTGTCGGTCTTGTCCCTTCTCTGTTTTTATTATTTTAAGTATGTCTTGAATGTTTGTTTTAATGTCTCTTGATATGTTTTATGTGGGGAGTGGGGGATCGGGGGAGACTTTTTCCAGTCGCTTACCTCGACGGAGATGTGATTTTTCTCCGTGTTGCATCTCCGTCCCCCACTGCGGCCTACAACGTGGAGTGGTGCAGTCTTTCCTGGAGACCGGCCCGGAGCTTCAAGCCGTGGGTGTGGCACGGACTTACCCTTGCGGAGCCTGGGATCTTTTGCCGAGGATCGCCAGTGTTGGAGCTCCAACCGCGGGGCCTGTGGACTTTAACACCAGGAAGCAGCGGTCTCTGGTAAGAAGCGGCCGACTCGGGAGCTCCATGCCAAGGAGTGTTCCGATCCGTCCCGACGCCAGAGTTTCGATCATCCTGACGAGAGGGCTTGAACAGCAGACCGTCGTCAACGGCAAGTGCGGAGGGTTCAAGGCCCCGGCCACGGGTGAACAAAATAGGAAGGACTGAACTTTATTGCCTTCCATCACAGTGAGGAATGTTGATTCCACTGTGGTGGATGCTTATGTTAAACTTTATTTTATGTGCTGTTTGTATTTTTGCTTTTTACTTAGTATAGCTGTATGGTAACTCAAATTTCACTGCACCTTAATTGGTATATGTGACAATTAAATTGAATCTTGAATCTAATTGGCTTTGATAAAATTGTAAATTGACCCCAGTGTGTAGGATAGTGTTAGTACACTGGGTGATCACTGGTCAGTGCGGACTCTGTGGGTTGAAGGGCCTGTTTCCGTACTGTACCTCCAAAGTCAAAAATTTAAGAATAGAAATGATCAATATCAAAGGAAAAGTAAGATTGTTAATGATACGATACAACTTTATTCATCCCAGGAAGGAAATTGATCTGCCAACAGTCATAATAACACAAAATTACATGAAAGATGAAATTAAAGTGACAAGTGGAAAGGCTTGGGGGATGTGCAAAGATTGGGGAGGGAGGGGAGTCAGCCTCAGTCTACCCCAAGGCAGAAAGGGGAGGAGTTGTAAAGTTTGATAGCCACAGGGAAGAAGCGTTCTGTCCTTCTAACATAATATTAGAGATTTAACATGCGCATACCTAAACAAGTGAGTTTAATAAATGCTTTTAAACTATTCTGTTGTTTGAGAATAAGCTAATTGGCTCAGGCCAAAAAAGCAGTGAGACTTTAAGTACGTACAGGGTAGTTTCAGCAACAATACGTCTCTCTGGCAATATAAAAGGTGACATTAGAAACGAGCAATCACCAGGATGTAGATTGACATTTACTGGTATTAATCTAATAGCATGCATTAAATGATCAACTTTCAATGTACTGCTTGAAAGGTAAATTTAGTACAGTTGCTATGGTTTTAGATTTGAGCTCCACTGAATTGAAAGAGACAGTGATAGTAAATCAGTTTATTTCCATCAATTGGTTTCTACTGATACGTGAGGAAAGGAAACAAAGAAAATGTTAAATATGGCTCAGAACTGACAAATGGCTGATCTGTTTAAACTGCAAAGACCAGAACTGCAAATAACTGGACTATAAACATTGCTAATTTTGCTGATTCAGCAATTATTTCGGCGACATGTATACGTTTAGAAAATTGAGGGGGAGAAACCGTGGGATAATTGATAAATTATTTTTTGTTAATGAAAAGTACTTGAATATTTTATGGATCGAATAAATGAATATGGTATACTGAAAATATTCACGTTTTATAGACCAGCATGGATTATGAAGGGGGAAATCATGCCTTATATCTGAATATCTTCTATTAAAGAGGGGAATGTCAATGGATGTAATTTACAGGCTTCCAAAAGACACCTGATAAAATCATTCATAAAGAAGTGGTAATTAAAGTTCATAGAATTAATAGCAAATTGCTTATCTGCTTAGAAATGGCTGAGTGGCAGAAGAAACATAACAGGCAAGCACTCAAATTGGTCGGCTAATATCTCGTGGCTCCACGTTAGGGTGTGATTACTTATCATAATTTATGAACAAGTTAAATGATGTGATTGAAAGCCATTGAGAAGCTCACAGTTAGTACAAAGAGAGGCAGTAGAGTAAACATTGTTGAAGGAAGCATTGAATTACAGAAAGAGAGAAATAGATTAAATAAATAGTCAAAGCTGTGATAAATGGATGCCCATGTGGGTATATGCCAGATTTTACATTTTGACTGTACAAAAGATAACAACACCAGCGATTGTCCAAGAGATTGAGGTTCCTTTGAACAATAAAAATCATGGACTGATTATAGAAAATAACCAGAAAGGCTACTGGAATTACGCCTTTGTAGTCAGAGGACTAAACTAAAGTGAAAGCTAAGACTGAAGATAGACACAAAATGCTGGAGTATCTCAACGGGACAGGCAGCATCTCTGGAGAGAAGAAATGGGTGACATTTCGGGTCAAGAAGTGTCTCGACACAAAATGTCACCCATTCCTTCTCTCCAGAGATGCTGCTTGTCCTGTTGAATTACTCCAGTATTTTGTATCTATCTTTGGTGTTATCCAGCATCTGCAGTTCCTTCCTACACATTTTGAAAGCTAAGATTGTTGCATTCTTACGATCCCGAATGGTATAAGATAGTTTGCTACGATCTTCGCAAGGCCTTCAGGAATGTCAAGAGACAATACCGGGACAAAACTTGAGTCTCAGTATAATCATTCGGACACTTGCACACTGTGGCAAAGTCTGAATACTATAACTAGCTGCAAAGCAAATACAGGCAGCATCTCTAGCACTCCCAGATGAACCTAATGCATTCTATACTTGTTTTGAGCAAAAGGCTAACCGGGTGATGACATCCATCCGGTCAGACTTGATTGTGGCTTTTCCCAGGGTCACTGTTGCAGAAGTTAGATCAGCCTTCCTGAGGGTAAACCCACAAAAAGCAGCTAGCTCAGACATAGGCCCTGGCTGCATCCTTAGCAACTGCTCAGACAAAGTAGCGGGGAGTATTCACAGACATTTTTAAATCCTGGTCTCCGAGCTCCTGGTTTCCCATTCTCTCCTTCCATTCACCAAGGCCTCATTTCCCATGATCCCCTTTCTAACGCTGTGACTCCATTCCCACACTTTCTTTTATGTGGATGTTGCCAGGACTAGAGGGTCTGAGCTATAGTGATAGATTGAGCATGCTGGGACTATTCCTTGGAGTTCCGGAGGATGAGGGGTGATCTTGTGCACAAAATCATGAGAGGAGTAGATCTGGTAGATGCACAGTCTCTTGCCCAATGTAGGTGAATCGAGGACAAGAGGTCAAAGGTTTAAGGTGAAGGGGAAAAGATTTAATAGGAATCTGAGGGGTAACTTTTTCACAATGGGGTATGGAACAAACTGTCAGAGGAGGTAGTTGAGGCAGGGACTATCCCAACATTTATGGAACAGTTAGGCAGGTACATGGACATGTTGGCTAGTGTAGAGTTGAGCCGAAGGGCCTTTTTCCACGCTGTTTCACTCTATATGACTCCATAAAATCACCCAGTACTATTGGCTTTGCTCACTTTAAACTCACCTGATTCTCTTTCTTTAAAATGTTCCCTTTAAACTTAATGAGGCCTTTTCTCCCAAGTGCCCTTTAAACTTACTGGGTTCATTGATATATTACTGCGTAAAACATCTTTTTAAAAAGTAAATAAAAAATATAGGGTTATTAATTTATTTTAAATCTAATGGTACTGAAAAACCGCTATATACTGTAATTGCCTTCTGTACTGCGATTTCACATAAAGTAATATCCAGGGATGCATTCCTTATGAAGGGAAAGCATCCCTTTTGTTATGTAAAATCGCAGCACAGAAGGCAATTATATAAAGGCTCTGATGTATTTAAGCTTTACAAGATTTAGCTGAACTTACTCTAGCAAAGATAAAACAACTTTGCTATTATGATTTATCATTAAATGAGATTTCATAAAACATTTCTTTATGGTGGATATTTGGGGGGGGATTGGGGAGTGCAGCATTTCAGAATGATACAAGGACACAGAGTCAATTTACAAAGGTGGTGACATGTGCTGTGATTATATTTCTTGGAACTTCAAAGATTGAGGGGAGATATGAACAAAGTTTAAGATATTGAAGGGAAATGAGATTGCAGTTTTTAGTTTGCCTGAGGTATAAGGCCAAGGCAGGTGCATTGAATGAAGTAACATAATCCAAATCTCACAATACAGGAAGAATAAATAAAGCATTTTATGTTACAGGGCCTTCAGTGAACAGAGCAGTGAGGAGAATCCAATGCAACCTTAAGCAAAACAACTATTTGAAATAAATTCACACAGGCTAAAAAAAACAGACTGGTTATTTTGTAGGCAAATATGCACTATAATAAATGTGACAAATAAAAGTTCTGGAATATTATTTAGAATAACACCAGGCAATGGGGAAGTATTTGTAATGGAAATTACTCGTATCAGAGTTGGAAGAAGCAAAGAAAAGCAGGATCTCGTGCTGAAATGACTACCGTCCAATGGTCCTGATATCCACCATCATGATTCGAGAGGCTGGCACACATTAACTCCAGCCTACCAAGTAGCCTTGATCCGCTGCAGTTCACCTACCACAACAGGTCAACAGATGATGCCATCTTCATGGCTCTACACTCATCCCTGGGGCACCTGGATATGAAGGAAACTTGTCAGACTGTAGCTTCATCGACTGGAGCTCTGCTTTCAATATCATTATCCTAACCAAACTGAATCTTTGACTTCCTGACCAACAGACCATAATCAGTGCGTATTTGTGACAAATCATCAATTTGTTGATTCTACGAATAATTTTCAACACTGGGGTCCTGCAAGGTTGTGTTCTCAGCCCCCTACTGAAAATCCTATACACTCATGACTGCAGCCAAATATCAATCCAACTCAATTTACAAGTTTGCAGATGCAGACGCAGGCACGGAAATTGCTATCAAAACATGGGGGGGGGGGGGGGGGGGGGGGGGGGGGGGGGGGGGGGGGGGGGGTGGGGGGGGGGGGGGGGGGGGACACAATTTCTTGGCGGCCACGCATACATGCGCACACTCACACACACACGAGGCTTCAGCTATGGGTTCTGTGGACGGGAATTAGCTCGGGTTTCTTCCAGTTTCCAGCCCCGCGGCGTAGACACTTCTATGGGGCCGTTAGAATGAGTTAACTAGTGCAGATCTGTACCACAGATTTTAAAATGTATGACATTTTCAGTCTTTTCTTTTCAGTGTCTAATTCTTTTCAGAGTCTGAGCTAGCTGAACATGCATGCAGCCACGACATCGCAGTGTGCAGTCGGATGGGAACTGATTGCATGTTTCACAAAATGTGTGTTTCACAAAACATGGGTGGGGGGGATCAGTTAATTTCCTGACTAATATTGAAAATTTAGAAGACAAGCATCACAGATTGTCTAACTAGCTAGTCCTAGAGACATGGAGCTACATAAAAGGGAAAACCCGTGCTGATCATTAAACACTCAACTACAAGAATCTTACATTAATCACATTTTTTACTATCCCACATTCTCATCTTCTCCCACCAGATTCTCCCATTCACCTACACAGCAGGGACAGTTTACAGCAACTAATTGACCTACCATCACACACATCCTTGGGGTGTGGTAGGAAAGTGGTGCACCAAGCAAAACCAAGGGAATGTGCAAACTTTGCAGAACCGGTGGTCAGATTTGAACTGGGGTCATGTGACTGAGGCACCAGCTCAGCAAACTCACCACTGTGCCATCCATGAGGTAACATTTCTGATGTATTCTTTCTTAAAAAGCATGCCACATTTCAAATTGTAGTAACCCGACATGTCAGGATGTCCTTGAGGTTTTAACTCTGCTCCGAATTAATTAGTATCAGTCAACTCAATTATTCTTGACAAGAGGGTGGGAATAACCCGGATTCTGAGTATTTATAACAAATAATAGTCAGAATATGTTACCAGTTACAATGTTGCCAGCTTGTCAGCATTTAATTAGAATTTGCAACTTGCAGACCCATAACAGAAAGACTTGCATTTCATTCACCAATCTTCACTTACGGAAAAAAAAAAATCAGTGTGCTGACTTAAGAGAGCTGTAACTGACCAGGAACTGGTGAAAGCTCAAGAGTGGAAGTGCCAATAGGACTCAATCTCTAAGAGGCACATAGTTAGTGTGATTATTGACAGCTTCAGCTGCAGATTTGGACAGACACAGTACAAACAAATGGAACAGAAGCATTATCTGACTCTGGGAGTGGGGGGGCAATGGAGAAAAGATGACCACCTATCCCTCTGTGTGTTAACAATAACATTTTTATGTTCCGGGTTCAGTCAACACAGATTATACTATCACAATATTCCAAGGTTACAGATGTGCAGATAAAATTAATTTCTGTAAATCCCTTGTCCATCAGTTGTACATCCTAGTTCTTGGAATAAACCTTCCTTAGCTATAAATGTCATTAATATGGCAGGATTAGGTGAAAAGTTGTAATGAGTCTTGGGGATTACAAGGTTATCTAAAAGTTAACAACTTTATTTCAAATTTAGTTCATCATTCTTCCAAAGATAAATGTCTAAGAACAAAAATGGATTTTATAATAAATACCGGAGTTTATCAAACCACAATGCAATTAATTTACACCTGTGCAAAGTAGCATGGCCAGATTTTCATTCACAACAGCATTGATGCTGATTGAGTCGACAATTGGTCTTGAAAAGTAGGCAAGTTACATCCCTTTACATCACAAGCAGTTATATTGCCAACATTCATTTGTCCATTCACAGCATGAGAGTACTAATGTGTACCTGCAAGACATCAAATTGGCAAATCTTGTACAGCGTCTAGACCGGATGCAGCAGGGTGAACTTACATGATATGATTCATTTATAGCGATAAGAAACACCAGGTCCGTGTCAGGGTTCTCTCCCTCATCAGCAGTGGGCATGTGAGGCGGCGCTGACAATCTTGGGCTTCTCCCAGCAGCTTGGTCCTGTTCTCGCAGGAGGAGGCACAGCTATCTCAGGCTTGTCCCTGCAGTTCACCCTTGCCTCATGAGGAGGTATTTGCATGTCGCAATCTTGTTCTGCTACCTCACCTTTGGGCTTGAAGGAGGAGGTGTGGCAATTTCAGGCTTATCCCTGCAGTTCACCTTTGCCTCGAGAGGAGGTGCTGGCAGTCTCAGTCTTTGCTTCTAATGTGTCTCAGTGGAGGTGCTGGCTGACTATGGCTAGTCCCAGCAGCACAGTCTTAACCACAAAATGGTGTCCCTTCCTCCCCCTGACTGGAGCAACTGGGTTTTGGCCCACCTTGACGAGGATCAGGTGGGCCAATCTAGTTTCAACTAATTGGACACAGCTGTTACTTATGTGGCTGTGGCCTCAGCTCAATGGAGCTGAGCTTTGGCTTCTCCTGACCCGTCTGCCAATGATGTGGATCAGAGCGGGACACGAGGGAGGGGGAGCTGTCACAAAGGCCATCAGAAACACACCAAATTAGAAGATGGAAAGAAATACCAAGAGGTGGCTGAATGAGTGACAGAAGTAATTGGTTATGAATTAAAGCGTAGAAAGATGAAGAGTATTAGAAGAGTTCCAGAATTCAGAGCCAATGTCCTTGCAGGGAAAGAAGAGGGGAAGACACACATAAAATTAGTGAAGTTGATTTAGCGCTGGTGAAAATTGCAGAGATTGCATTGAGAAAGGCAAAAACAGAATTGGAAAATTATGAAAATGGTTTAAAAAACAGGAATCTGATAGACATCAACGAGAATATAGCAACAAAAGATATCGTAGAAGAAATGGATCATATCACAAAGTCCATTGTCGTTTGACATCTTTCCCAACACCACTTTCTCATGCAATTCTTATTTCCCTTGTCTATCCATAGGCTTTGATGAAGGACTCATTCCTGGCCTCAGTTCCAAGTGTCCAAACTTATTCTGAAGCAGACTCTCAATTTCCAGACTCTCAGACCTCTTAGTGTTCAACACAGAATGCAGAATATTATGAACGTCTATGAAATATGTAATGATTAATCTAAAAGTGGATAATATCTCCAGAAAATAGACACAAATACTGGAGTAACTCAGCGGGCCAGGCAGCATCTCTGGAGAGAAGGAATGGTTGACATTTCGGGTCTAGTCCCTTCTTCAGACTACAAGATTCAAGATTCAAGATTCAATTTAATTGTCATTTGGACCCCTTAAGGTCCAAACGAAATGCCGTTTCTGCAGCCATACATTACAAACAAATAGACCCAAGACACAACAATATGTACACATACATCCATCACATCGCTGTGATGGAAGGCGAAAAAAATATAAAAAAACTACCCCCTGTGGCAGAGATTCCAGAGATCCACCCCTCTGTGAAAAAACCCCCCCCCCCCCCCCCCCCCCCCCCCCCTCTCCCCTGCACTCTCCCCCCCCCCCCCCCCCCCCCCCCCCCCCCCCCAATGTCAGAGTCAAAGTCAAAGCCCCCGGCTGGCGATGGCGATTGTCCCACGGCCATTAAAGCCACGCCGGGTGGTGCGAGGTCGCAGACCGGGTCTTGGTGTTAAAGCCCCCGGCGGGCGCTCGCAGAGTCCCGCGGCCATTCCAAGCCGCGCGGGGCGGTGATGTCAGGCCCCGCTCTCCAGGAGCTCTTCAACCCCGCAACTCGGGCGGGAGAAGTCGCCGTTGCAGGAGCCCTGAAAAGTGGTCTCCCTCCAGGGACTCGCGGGCTCCCGATGCTGCCGTCCGCCAGACCCGCAGTTGCAGCCTCCGAATCTCCGGAGGTCGGGCCGCACCACTGCTCCGGACTCGGCCAGCTCCGCGCGACGGTGAGGTGAGTCGTCGGCACCAGAGTCCCCGGTCTTCTCCTGTTGGAGGCCGCTCCTCGTTGCAGCCCCAACGACAACGGAGACCCGACAAGAAAAGGTCGGGTCTCCCGTGCAGGGTGAGATTTAAAAGTTACCCCTCACTCCCACCCCACCCCCACCCCCCCACACACACACACCCCCCAACAAAAAATAACAAAAACTACATAGAAACATAGACAAAAAATAATAAAAACGCGGACGGGCTGCAGAGGCCGCTGCTGACGAGAGTCGCGCTGCCTACCGGAGACTTCTATTCTTAAGTTCTATAAGTTTCATATCTCCAGAAACTTCTAGACCAACCCTAGGAATCTTTTGACTCTCTGTTTACTGAAGAAAGTAATACGGGCGTGTAGACAATTACAAAATATAAAGATTGGGAACATTTGAAAGTTTATCTCTTAGTGCTCTATTCCAGCATTAGTAGATTTATATGTGATTATCGTGAATCTTTATTCAAATATTTCAAGAACTTGAAATTCGAACACTCTATTGATAAAACTTCAGGCTTTTTGCCAACATCCTCTGCAATGGACTGGAGGCAGTGGTGAGACAATTATGCATGAAGAAAGTCATACAGTCATGACAAATCAACTTGAAAATGAACTACTGGAGGAACTGCCAACCCAAAACGCCGTCTGCACAGTACCCTCCACAGATGCTACCCTGACCCGCCAAGTTCCTCCAGGAGTTTGTTTTTTTACTCAAGATTCCAGCATCTGCAGTTTCATATATCTTCTTGAAAGTAGAATAACTCCAATGTAATTCTTTAGGGTTGCATTAAATCCATCCATCTCTGAAACTCCCCACTATAACAACATACAGCCTGTGAATCCAAACCACTCTAGAATGATTAAAAAGGGACATTGAAATTCATTCTGCCCAAGCAAATTTTCCTCTACCTCAGACTAGTGCTAATTTACTTTGATTAGTGAATCTCATTAGGTGGAGCCGCTGATAACAAGTGCAGCTTTCATTGCAGCTGTGGGTTCAAACGAACATCTACTTGTTCAGCCATCCATAGATCTCACGCCCAAAGCATACCTGAAGCACTGTACTTTCAATGGCGTCACACATCGGTGGCAGAAAAAAATTATTAATAAATCCATCAGATATCTGATTATCACTTTAACTGTGATTAAATCAAACTCTAGTTCCATTCATTCAACAAGTTACATAATGCACCAATGAGCAAAAATCGTAACATCAAAATTATCAGTGCTCTGACCTAGATCTCCTAAATGAAATTGGCTCCAGTATTTTTGGGCAATTGTGTTTATAACATTCCCTTCCAAAACTAAATCTACAAAATCAAATTTAAAAGCATCACATTTTAATTACCTATCTTGGCCAAAACGCCTGGTACTTTAGTTTAGTTTAGTTTAGTTTAGAAATACAGCATGGAAACAGGCCCTTTGGCCCACCGGGTCCACATCGAACAGCGATCCTCGCACATTGACACCATCCTACACACACTCGGGATAATTTTTATATTTACCAAGCCAATTAACCTACAAACCTGTACGTCTTTCGAGTGTGGGAGGAAACCGAAAATTTCGGAGAAAATCCACGAAGGTCACGGGGAGAACGTACAAACTCCCTACAGACTTCATCCAACAAGTCCTTCCAAATAATTATAGTATATTATAAATGGAAGGCTGTCATCCTTGAAATTTAACCATGCAATCCCAGTTTTTCTTTTACGTGCCAAATTACCAAAAATGATGTGATTGCATATTTTTCTGGCCACACTGGAGCATTCGAGAAAACTGGCTGGGCACACCCAGAATCCCTCTTGTGCCAATTATGTGTTTTCCTAGTCGCACCCAACAGCACCATTCACTCTGGAATAGTCCAGTAGAATTGGGAAAAATAAATATTTGATATTTAAGAAACTAAGAAAATACTCACAGACATATAAAAAGGATGAAATGCATTACATCTGAATTAACTAACTGAATTAAACCAAATTTAAAAAAATCTACTCAATGTTCTCAACAGAAGTTGATTCCTCCCATTGATTGCAATCGGGCTGTTGTACTTGCACCCAGCTAATGAGGCAGGTTTCACAAACATTACCCTGGCAAATCTCATAGGGGGTAGAGGTAGGTACAGCCTGCAGCACAATTGGTAATGCAGATTGCTGCTACTGGCTCAAACCTTCTCTGGACTACAGTGTTTTCGTAGCACTGAACTACAGGGCCACTGCTTAGAAACACAGCTAACGCCAACAGATGCTCTGGCTCCTTGGCAGCAGATCCACCTCGGGGATCTGGCCACACTGCAGGTGAACCTGTGGCCACCATTTTCAATTCTCTTTATATACAATTTAAAGAAAAAGATGAGAGAGGAATTATACATTCATCATTGAAGACCAAACAGAGGAAAATCTGAGTGCTTAATACATGCCTAACATCTAAATTATGTCTGACATCATCTGTACAGAGACTCGATGAATCCACAATTGATGATCAAATAAATCAAGAACTTACAAATGTAGGGTGTAGTCAAGAATGTTTTATTATGCAAACGTAAAGGCTGGTCAACCAACTTATAGAATTGATGCATTATATTTGTATTTGAGAATGTGTCCCATCTCAAAGTTTGTACCAAAATACAGTAATGCTCTATAAGAGCAGAAGTAGCAATGAATACAGAAATGTATTTAACAGAGAAGCAAAAATCAGATACAATAACAACATTTTAAAGGAATTTGGTTTGATATATGAATGGAAAGGATTTCAAGGTTTATATGGTCAAATGTGTGCAAATACGACTGCCGAAATGAGCATCTTAATTCATATGGACCGTTTCCATGCTCTATAACTCCATGAGGGTTAATGTCTGCTGTTCCAATAGTTCAAAGATTACAGATTGATGCACTACATTGTTTAGTGCCAAACCAAACCTGCTAGTTGGTACTTGATAAATTGCTAAAGTAGTTGGGAAACATTGAGTATAGTGTTGACAGAATGGACAACCAGAGAGCAGATGTAATTTAATGTGTTAAACAATGCACTCACATATTTTTTTTTTAATAGAAAATAAGAGCTAATAGAAACCTGACAGAATGTTGAGTAAGTATAAAAATGAAGAAACTCACAGGGTTTTTAATTTTTTCAAACATATCTGTAATGTTAGAAGGCTAATAACATTTTGAACTTTATGAATTGAGTGGTGTGTTTGTAAAATTACAATAGCTAGATTGCACTTACAGCATGTACCTAGTTTTGGATATGTTGGAGAATGAGCATTAAAGCCAAGTTAAATTTACAACACCAATTCACTAGAAAACCAACATGTTTAATAGACTATAAGAAAAGACCTAAGATGTGAGGCTCTCTCTAATTCACTAGTAAAGGCAAAATCATTTCACCAAATTTACAGTATGGTTTTGTTTTTTAAATGAGCTTTGAGAATACTAAATTAGCCCTTGAGTCAATACAAAGGGTCCATCAATTTAAAACTCATAATGTTTGTTTTATGCTTTTACCGGATTTAGATGCAACTTACAGTTCATTTTTTCTCTCTCAATTGTCATTGCATTTGAGAAAGTGGTGAAACAATTCCAGCCATTCTGGCGAGTGGTGTTAAGAATGGAGATGTCCCAATGAAAGACAGCACCATTTCATCTTTTAATACTTTATAACAAGAGGAATCGACTACAGGAGCAAAGAGATCCTTCTGCAGTTGTACAGAGCCCTAGTGAGACCACACCTGGAGTATTGTGTGCAGTTTTGGTCCCCTAATTTGAGGAAGGACATCCTTGCTATTGAAGGAGTGCAGCGTAAGTTTACAAGGTTAATTCCCGGGAAGGCGGGACTGTTATATGCTGAGGGAATGGAGCAGCTGGGCTTGTACACTCTGGAGTTTAGAAGGATGAGAGGAGATCTCATTGAAACATATAAGATTGTTAAGGGCTTGGACATGCTAGAGACAGGAAACATGTTCCCGATGTTGGGGGAGTCCAGAATCAGGGGCCACAGTTTTTGAGTAAGGAGTAAGCCATTTAGAACGGAGACGAGGAAACACTTTTTCTCACAGAGAGTGGTGAGTCTGTGGAATTCTCTGCCTCAGAGGGCAGTGGAGGCGGGTTCTCTGGATGCTTTCAAGGGAGAGCTAGATAGGGCTCTTAAAAATAGCGGAGTCAGGGGATATGGGGAGAAAGCAGGAATGGGGTACTGATTGGGGATGATCAGCCATGATCACATTGAATGGCGGTGCTGGCTCAAAGGGCCGAATGGCCTACTACCTATTGTCTACTGCCTATTATTTGTGTCTTCCTTGGTGGACAGAACCAAAGTACTCGTTTAACTGTTCTGCCATTTCCTTGTTTCCCATTATAAATTCACCTGTCTCTGATTATAAGGGAACCTACATTTGGCTTCACTAACATTTTCTTTTAACGTATCTGAAGGAGCTTTTAGAGTCAATTTTTTATATTCCCCACAAGCTTTCTTTCATGCTCTTTCCCCCCCCTCTTAATTAACCCCTTTGTCCTCCTAGTTGAGTTCTAAATTTCTCCCAGTCCTCCGCTTTGCAGCTTCCTCTGGCCAATTTATATGACTTTTCCTTGAATTGAACTGCCTGTCCCCTGAGTTATTTCAGCATTTTGTGTCAATCTTCTGGATGTAGATATTGTGGTCGACAAGAGAAAAGTATTCAGAAATGGGGAATACCACGTTTATTTATAACATAACCAATGTCGAAATGTAAACTGGATGAATGGATGCAATATGCAGTTGTCTTAATGCACAGTCTTGCACAGAACATCGACTAGGGGAATTGAAAGTACTGTATATTGCAAATGTATATATATTTTTTTTAAAAGGTTGCCTGAATGGTCTCATGATAAAAAGCTAAATATTCTTTCCAATGTTCAAATTCAATTCCTTGGATTCTTTAAATATCATTATAAAGAAGATAATGCCTCAGAATCTAATACAGATTCTGAGACATTAGCTGAAAAGATGAATCTACCTTGTAGCCAAAGCCTCTTTGCATACAGCCCAGATGATAGTTTCCAGGAATGCAGTGTTGTACCAGGGACCATAAGTTACTCACTTGAATGCAATAGATCTGTAGTATGTATTTACAAGAATCTTTCGTGTCTTAGCCAATATCCCACAACTGGCAACGTTTACACAGATTTAACAACTTTACTATTTATTGAGAAATTGGAGATCGAAAACATTATAAATTCTGCTTCTATGCATCTACATGTGCTTACAAATTTCAATATCATGATTATCAGTTTTTCAAGGCCTTAAATTACATTGAATTTACTCAACCTCATTGACACAAATTTACTGTTATTTGGGTCTCAACAATGCTTTTTTTTTCCCCCTCACAAGTTCATTAATTTTACATTGTTCTTTGTGCTTCTGCAGACACAGAAGATATTGATGAACCTGAACACACACCTACATTATTTCATTGAAGATCAAACACATGAACAGGATATCTTCACTGAGTGACAAGTGATAGTCATGCAAATTGGTTTTATATTATTGGGAAGATTGTTAGATTACAAGGACCAGCTTCAGGGAGAAAAAGAACAACAGTTGAATTGTATTTAAGAATAAACCTCAGGTTGAAATGCATTAAAATATTTTGTACCACTGGTGAATGAACATTGGATAAGGCACTGGCCCTGGTATTGGCTTCCATTTAGTTACAAAAATAATCAAAGCGTTTAAGACCTTTGGATTCTTTAGCATCAGTGATTAAAAATCAGATGGCAGAATTGTTTATCGTCACTGGGGAGGAAGTTTTGAGCAGTGTGTAGCTGCATGTTTATTATCCAATGCAAAAAGAAATTGGCAAAACTTTGTTTTTTTAAAGAAAAATCAGGAAAGACTTTGTAAAATTATAAAGTCGTTAAAATGCATTCCATGTATGTTCCGGAAGCATATAATTAGACTCTATACAGAATCTGAGGCATTAGCTGAAAAGATTAATCTACCTTGTAGCCATAGCCTCTTTGCATACAGTCCAGATGATAGTTTCTAGGAATGCACAATAGCAAATCTTTCTAGTAGCCAATGTTTGTGTGCCTCAACCATTTCATGAAAAAAATCCCCTTGGAAAACCAGCTTCTGATCAGTGAAAGGAATTAGAACTTTTAACAAAGAACCCCTACAAAATTCCACAACATTTTCCAAAATACATTTCCTAAAGTCACTATATTCAATGTTTATAAATGGAATATCAGACTCACTTATAATAAAAAGTCAATACCAAAATGGAATTGTTACCAGCTTCTGTCTCTATCCTTACCCCTCTCTTTTCCCACCTGGCTCCATTTATCTTAGGTTTTCTTTTCTTATCTTCCCACCCATCACCTACCATTCAATACTTCCATTCCCCTCCGCCTACTTGGCTCCATCTGCCATCATTCCCTCCCATCTGCTTCTATCAATCACCCACCAGCCTCTGTCTCATTCTGCCTCTCCCATCCAGATATTGACCATCTTCCATCTATACTCCAATTCCTGATGGGGTGCTGCAACCTGCAACATCTTGGCCTCCCCAGATGTCGCTTAACCTATTGAATATACCAACAGTTTATCTTTTGCTCTGGAATTGTTACATTTCATCATGAATCCAACTAGTTTCTATAAGTACACTGACAACATAAGTGTTTTGTTCAGAGAAAAAGATAGCAAATTCTATTCACATTTTCCCATTATCAATGTTTGGAATGAATTCCTGAATGCAAGTGCTGAAATTAAAGGGTCAGATTTCTGAATAGCAAAGACAGCTAAGCTACCAGAATTCGCCATCATTACTTCAAAAAATAGAAAGCAACTTCACAAATTGCTAATGTTTCTGTCAGTGTTTCAGTCCACTTTTACAGGGACTGCTGTTTGTGGCATTCACCACCTTAAGGGAAATCAGCAGAATTAGCAAGAATTTAATGGATTTACTAATGAATCCCGCCATAAATTACCCCCATAATCCTGCAATTCATTGCGTGATGTTTGTCTTGTTGTTTTTCTAACTATTTAGTGATAAATTTTATATTTTGTATTCAATTTCTTGGTCTGAATATTTCAAAATAAAGAATCAATTCTTTAAGTTAATGTGTGATATCTCAGTTTTAACCTGTGCTCATCTTTATTTGGCACTGCATTTTTGTGCTTAAAAACACAAACCATAACCCATCTGATGAAATTCTTTAATGCAAGTTGCCACTTGGCTAGTTCAAAAGTTCATAAGTGTTAGGAGCAGAATTCGACCATTCGGCCCATCAAGTCTACTCTGCTATTCAATCATGGCAGATCTATCTTTCCATCTTAACCCCATTATCCTGCTTGATGACATCTTAATCACTGGATACCAGAGTTACACTTTCTCATCAGAGAAGGGGAAAGTTTTCATCACAAAGGTTCTTGTGGGAGTCATTTCCCAAGGTCAACAGTTACTATGCCCGAGGCGTAACTATACTTGGTGGAACATTAGTGCAATTGCTGAGATAACAGTATAGACTCCTTTAGTTAGTGTGGCAGTTTTGAATCTCCCACATTAACTCAGCTCCAGATAAGACAGTGCAGGTCTGAGTTCCTTTGGATTTCAATGGGGATTATAGGCCCGACATTGGGGAGCAAAAGGGTGGGATTTAAAAAATATATATTTTAATATTTCTTTGGTTGTTTAATATTTCTATTTATTTATCAGCATTTTCAAATGATGATATCAATAATTTTTTTCTAGTTTTTAAAAATAAATACATTTTAAATTCTTCAATTTACCCCCACAAATATAATAACTTTTAAATGCTAGGCAAGGGAATAGGACAGCAACATGAGGTCCACTGATAAAGAGAAGAAATATTTCACTGAAACTTAACAGAATCTTAATTTTCAATGTAATTTTCAAGTGGTCTTGGAGGGAAGGATGCTCCTCAAACTGTGGAGCATCCTGGACAATACAGCCTGGCAATACAGACGATACACCCCCTCCATGACACACTGGTCAACCCGAGGAGTATTCAGCAACAGACTGGTTTCACCAAGATGCAGGACAGAACGCCACACGAGATCCTTCTTCCCTGTGGCTATCAAACTTTACATCTCCTCCCCCTTCTGTCTTGGGGTAGACTAAGACGGAGACTGACCCCCCCTCCCCCCCCCCCCCCCCCCCCCTCATAATCCCACATATCAAGATCCAACATACTGTATAAAGAAGTAATATCCCATAATCTGAGATAAACCGAACAGTCTGAATTCATTGTTTCTGAAGGAAAGCAACGTGCCAGAATATTGCTGTGTACCAGCTAATGTGATCAGCCACGAGGGCTTTCCAGCTGTCAGGGATGATATTGCTTTACTTGTCATAATGCTTGAGTGCATTTTCATCTGCTTGCCTGTTTCTCAGGTTCTGTCATCGTAGATGTTCTTTTTTTTTTTTGGTTTGTTAATTATTTATAATATGACTGGGGAGCCCTGAAAGGGTTGTTTGAGTCAGCATGCCTTTTGTGATGGTGGGCTTGGTCAACGAGGGATCATGAATTTGTTAATTTTTCTCAGCAATATAATAGCATAATGCACAAGTACTGGGGGTGACACATCACATACCTAATGAGTAGATGTCACATCCCTGCTGAACAGTGTTGTTAGCAGCCTGACTTGTGTACATACATCATTGGTGAGAGTTTGACTTTACATTCAGTTCAGATTTGTTTTCTATTTCCCCCAACTGCAGTTGCAACAACCAATCACTATCCCATAAACGTTAACTTTAGTTGTCCCTGTGCATTTACATTTTACTGGATATATTTACAAGAAAGGTACTATCCATTTAAAACAGAATTGAGGTGATATTGTTTTCTCTGGGGAAAGTTGAGAATCTGGAACTCTCTTACTAAAAAGGTGGTGGAAGCAAAGTCTTTAATTATTTTGACGGCAAAGGGAGTAAATTCTTTTAAATGGCCCTGTCCCACTGTACGTGTTCATTCAAGTGCTCTCACGAGTTTTTAAAAAAATCGAACTTGTGGTAAGCACGTAGAATGAACGTAGAGGGTACATCGGAGCTCGGGGACGTCTCTTAGCGGCTCGTAATGCTAACGGCAGGTATTCGGGAAATGCGGTGAAGCTAGGGAAGACTCGTGAAGATTTGTCAACATGTTGAAAAATGTCCACGAGAGCCCCGAGACCGAAGAGCGGCCATTACCGTAAATCTCAGAGTTCAAATCAGGGCAAACCCGGGAGAGCTCTTGGAATGAACTCGTACCGTGGGACAGGGCTTTAAGGAAGCGGGTCTGGTGTTTATCGCTGGTGGACTGGAATGAGGAATGGAGGCTGCAATCAGATCAGCTCTGATCTTATTAAATGGCAGAGCAGGCTTGAGGGGTCGAATGGTCCAGTCTTGCTCCTAATCTTTTAAAATGCCATCAGACATCCCAACTACTAAATCAGAATGATGCACATCCTTGCAGGTCCAACACAGGAGCATTTCCAGCCATGACCCACTCAGTCCGTCACCAAGTCCCTCAAGCCACTTGGATCTCAGTGAATTAGATTCAGTCAGCTTTTTTCTTCAACAACACCTATTAATTTGTAGCGATAAGCTTGGATCAGAGCAGATATTTTTATTATAGACTGTCTGCAGCAGAGTTGTGATCAGAGAAAAGGTTGTGATGTACTTATCAGCGAGAACTAACACCAAAACATATTTTAGTCCTGTAGTGCATGCAAGTTTTGGTCCACTGCACCAATATGATTTTTATATTAATGCTGCATCTATTTTTGTTGAATGAATCAACCTAGAAATCCATAAATAATCACTACTGAACCGTGTGAAATTCAGGCGTCTGTGAAATACAAGTTTAAAGTTCACTGATGCATATTAGTTATGTAACTTTATGTTCCAGAGTCAGCAATTGTTGTCCAGCAGCCACTTTTTAAGTAACCCACAAGCTGAATAAAACAAGCTCACGTGAAGAGCCACTTTCCAATATCACAACACGCAAAATTAGTGTACTTTTGGTCAGAAAATATTGAGGTCTGCCTTTGATTGAGTCATACTGAGGCTTCAACGGTATTGCAACAATATCACAGTCCACCATTTCAAAGATAATAAACAAGATAAAACTCTCACTTTCAGGAACAAATATGGCAAGGAAAAAAAACTTGGAATAATTACAATTTTCCTGCAGCTGGTAGAACTGCTGCCTCATCATTCTAGAGACCCCGGTTCAAACTTGACCTGGGTGATGTTTCGTGTCGAGACTCTTCTTCAGTCTGAAAAGGGTCTTGACCCGAAATGTCACCCATTGCTTCTCTCCAGAGATGCTGCCGGTCCCGCTGAGCTACTCCTGCATTTTGTGTCCATCTTCAATTTTCTTGGCCCCGCTCTGGGAGTAGAAGTGGAGGCGGATCCGGACCGCAACGGCCGTGAGCCCCAGGCCAAGTTCGGCGATCGTTTGCCTGCTTCCGCTGCTGTTGGAGGTGAGACGTTGCGTCCCGCCAGGGTCTTGGGCCTGTCCCACTATGGCTGTCAGTTACGCGACAGGCCGGTGGCGCACAAAGATTTTGTTCACTACAAAAATTTTGGAGCCCCATGCGATGTCGCGCACAACTACATACCCCTCCGCGCTTCTCATTGGGACCGGCCCCGCGCGGCCATACGATGCCCGTACACTTCAACGTGACCACGAGGTTGCGTAATTTGCATGCCAAGGACACGCAAGTGGGACAGGGCCTTAACTGTGTGGGTTTCCTCCAGATGCTCCAGTTTCTTTCCACATCCCAAGGATGTAGGTTAATTCACCTTTGTAGATTGCTGCGAGTAGGGAGTGGATGCAAAAATGGGATAACATGGAACAAGCATAGAAACATAGAAAATAGGTGCAGAAGTAGGCCATTCAGCCCTTTGAGTCAGCACCGCCATTCAATATGATCATGGCTGATCATCCAACTCAGTATCCTGTACCTGCTTTCTCTCCATACCCCCTGATACCTTTAGCCACAAGGGCTACATCTAACTCCCTCTTAAATATAGCCAATGAACTGGCCTGAATGGGTGATGGATGCCCAGTGTGAACTCTGTGGGCCGAAGTGCCTGTTTCAATGTTGTGTCTCTAAAACCAAAACAAGAAATGTGTGTAAACCAAAACTACGACTATATATGTTGTAAAAGGGTTAGTCGAGAAAAATCTGCATTTGCAATCAGTTGCAAATTGAACCAGCAGCCACTGATATAATAAGCTTCACACTGCACCCAACAAATTGACACCCACTAACACTCATGCCAGGCTTACAGAGCGGAGACACACTGGGATGTGGTGGATGTGTTAAAAATAAGCTATTGAGTGAAGAATGCATCAGAGAAATGAATCAGTGCCAATTACCTTGACCCAAAACATTAGCAGTTTGTTGTCCCATAAACCAACCCACAGCATTTAACATTCTTCACCGCATAACAATCATAATGGTTTATTCAAAAACCTGCAAACACTCTTGCTTTATTCTGTTACAACCTTTTGTGGTGGAAAGTTGCTATTTATACCACAAAGATTTTGAGAAATAAAAGAGCTCACCTCACTGATGTGCAGCTGGAATGTTCTCAATGTTTATTTATTTTATATAATAGAATCTGAGTAATGCTAATGCACTCTGACAAGATCCTGAACAAAGTTGGGAGTGAATTCAGAAATCAATGTTTCATCAAGTTTTTTATGGCAGTGCAATAAATCAACTCTTCCTTTTCCACTTCCTATGCTCTAGAATAGGGCGGTCATGGTGGCGCAGCAGTAGAATTGCTGCCTTGCAGCGTTCGCACGCCTAAGATGCCGGTTCAATCCCGATTATGGGTGCTGTCTGTACGGAGTTTGTACGTTCTCCCCGTGACCGCGCAAGTTTTCTCCAAGATCTTCAGTTTCCTCCCACACTCCAAAGACGCACAGGAATGTAGGTTCATTGGCTTTGTGTCTGTATAAATTGTCCCTAGTGGAACGGGCTGCCAGGGGAAGTAGGCAGGTAAAATGACAGCATTTAAAACACATTTGGACAGGTACGTGGACAGGAAAGGTTTAAAGGGATATGTGCCAAATGCAGATCAATGGGACTAGTTTAGATGGGGTATCTTGATCTGCATGGACAAGTTGGGATGAAGGGCCTGTTTCCATGGTGTAAGACCATGACACATAGTGCAATTGCTCTGGAGCGGATACAGAGGTGATTTATGAAGTTGTTGGCAGGACTGGAATTTTTTTTTCACTTTGAAGAAAGATATGATAACTGGGATTGTATTCTCTGCAGCAACGGAGGTGAAGAAAAGACTTAGTTAAGATGAACAATATTATGATAATAGGACCTGTTTCGCTTAACCAAGAGTGTAGGAAGGAACTGCAGGTGCTGGTTTAAACTGAAGATAGATACAAAAAGCTGGAATAACTCAGCGGGACAGGCTGCATCTCTGGTGAGAAAGAATGGGTGATGTTTCAGGTTGAGACCTTCAGAGTGAAGAGGTTGAAAACCAGCCATATAGATGTAAAAGACAATGACTGGAGATGCGTTTCATCCAACTAAGGGCAGAAATCTGAATCACGTGTTCATCTTTATTGACGTGACACCATAATAAATATTACAGAAAAAAAGTGAATTGGCTTCTAGGTTAATTGGCTTCTGTAAATTTTCCCTGGCGTATAGGATAGAACTGGTGTATGGTAGATTGCTGGTCAGTGTGGACTTGGTGGGCCCAAGGGCCTGTTTCCATATATATGTTTTACATATATATCTTAATTTAATTGAACCATATATTTGGTTGAATATGTGACATTATTTTGTCTTGTTTCTATAGTCAAAGGGTAAGGTTGATTAATTTATTTGTGCATTAATTTAAATTTTATTAATCTCTCTCACATATACATATACACACACACATACACATATATATATACACACACATACATATATATACATATACACACACACATATATATATATATACATATACATACATATATATATATACATATATATACACACACACATATATATATATATATATACACACATGTATATATACACACATATATATATATATACACACACATGTATATATACACACACATGTATATTCGGAAAAAGAAAGTTTCCCCCTCCCCCCACATAAAACAAACAATAACACAAACTTTTGACACACAAAAAAAACCAGACAGACTGTTGGCGGGGCTGCCAATCGTGCAGCACCCCTGGTGGAATATAACATGGAAACAGAATCTTCAGCCCACTGAGCCCATGCCAAACATAGATTATCCATTCAAACTAGTTCTATGTTATCCCATTTTCTCATGCACTCCCTACATATTGGTGGCAACTATTTTAGAGGCCAATTAACCAACAAATTCACATGGTTTTGTAGTGAGGGAGGAAACTCAATATGGTCACAGGGGGAACGACTAAAGGTTTAGAGGGTTACAGGCCAGCCACAGCAGGTTTGACTAGCTTGGTTGGGCATCATGGTGGGCAATCATGAGTTGGGGCAAAGGACCCGTTTCCGTGTTGTACAAGTCTATGACTCCAACAAAGCTGGTTTGATAGTTTGGCTACGAAGAGGCACTTTAATACAATCACACTTTGGTTGGAAAATATTTGGATCCAAAAATATTACCGTATAATTCAAATACCTACAAAAGTAAATGGGAAATATTTTATCCATTGGTATCAGAGTGGTAGTTGTGACCCAGTGAACGGTAATGTTGAAGTAATTCTGTTTTATTTTCAGTTGCTACTGAAGGGACAATGGAGGACTTGGCGTGGTGGGACCGCCATGAGAGAGGGGGTGGGGGCAAAGGGGAACCTGGCACCCTCTATGTGACGACTACTCAAAGAATTCCACTGTGACTTGTCACGTGACAATAAAGTATTCATTCATTCAAGGTTAAATTCTGTCGTGTGGCACTTCTATTGTGTGAATTAGGATAGGCTCAGAATAGATCTGGCAGCTCAAAGGTGTGCTCATGAGGGCTATCTGTAACAGTAGAAAAACACACCACCGCAAGCTGTTATCTCAAGGCCAGCATTACTCTCTAATTTTACAATTACACCAAGGCAGGGGATAAGCCTTGGTTCAATGAGGAGTGCAGAAGGACACGCGCGGAGCTGCAAGTCCTTCACCCTACAAACATGGAGATTCCAGCCTGAAGATGCTGCAACACAGGACTAAATACATTCCAAAGAGAAAAGAGAAGCAGTATGCCATAGGCAGAACTAAGCAATTTGATAACCAACTCATCAAGGGGTTGTAATCAGAGCCTATATGGTTACGAATGGTGGTGGACAATTAACCACTTAACAGGAGGACAGACTCCAAGAAGATCCAATCTTCAAGAATGGCAGGATGCTGAGGACAAGGCTGAAGCATTTGCAACCATGTTCCACCAAGCGTATCAAAGCGTTGATCCATCTCAGCTTCCCCGACATCCCCACCATCACAAAAATCATTCTCAAAATTCAATGGTTTGAATCACCCCGCGTGAAATAACCATGAGCACAAGATAAAAGACCAAACAGCATTTCAACTATGGTAATGCAGACTTGCACTCGAGAACTAGTGTGCATTGATGGGATACTTTCCCACTACGAGTGGGATACTTTCCATCATTGGCCAAGGCAGAGAATATAAGAGCAGGAAGGGTGATGGTAAGGCCACAAGCCAGAATACTGCATATCATTCTGGTAGCCAAACTGCAGGAAGATCACAATCACATGGAAGGAGGCGCAGAGGAGTTTCACCAAGATATTACCTAGGAGCATTTCTATATCACGATTGGCAGATTTAAGAGCCTGTCCCACTTGGATGACCTAATCCACGAGTTTAGAAGACCCTAGACGAGTTGAAAAAAATGTCAAGGTCGTGTTGACCCGCCGAAGTAAAAGACCTCCTGTGACTCTCTCTATGGCCTCCTACGACCCCCCTCGACCTCAGTCTTCCACACCTAAGACCAACTAGCTACGAGTGGAAAATGATCACATGATAAAATGATATAATGTTTGCATTTTTTTCTCGGGCCAGTTACCGACCTACAACTACCTACGACTACCATCACGACCTACCTACGAGTACAAAGAATAAATTTTTTCCATGCCAACCTTTTTTTTAAACTCGTGAACATTTTTTATCAGGCTGCAAAAAACGCCGCAACCTACTTGAGGCCACGTGTATGTGGAGACCACTCATGAGCATGAGGAAGAGTTACGAAGACCTCCTATAACCTCGTGGCGACCATGCTGCGAGCATGAATCAAGGGCAAACTCGGTAGAGGTCGCCAATAAGGTCGGGAAAGTGGGACAGGGACTTTATTAGGCGGAGTTCGTCTTCCTTGGTGCACAGAAGATTGTATACAAAATTTTGAAGGGCAATAATACGATAAACAGGAGAAACATAGAAACATGAATCGGTGGCGGCGCGACTCACCAGTTGCAGCGGCCCCTACAGCCTGTCTGTCTTTTTTTATTTTTTGTCTAGTTAAATGTAGTGTTGGTGTTTTTTTTTAATACTAGTTTTAAATGTGTATATGTGGGGGGGCGGGGGGGGAGGGGGAAACCGTTTAAAATCTCTTCCCTGTTCGGGAGACCCGACCTTTTCCCTGTCGGTCTCCGTTGTCGTTGGGGCCTAGCACCGTGGAGCGGCCTCCAACCTGAACGACCCGGGGGCTCGGGAGACTGCGGAGCTGCGGACTACTCACCATCGTGGGGCTGGCCGGCCTCGGAGCGTGGGGAGCGGTGGTGACTCGCTGCTGCAACGCGACTCCTGGGGCTCGGAGGCTCCAGCAACGCAGCCGCAGGTCCGGTGAACTGGGACATCGGGAGCTCGCGGGTCCGGGGGGAGAGAGAGAGAGACCGCTTCCCGGAGCTCCCGCAACGCGACTTCTCCAGCCCGTGTCGCGGGGTTGGAACGACCCGGAGCGGGGACGTACATCGCCCGGCGCGGCTTCATGGCCGTGGGACATTCCAGCGCCTGCCGGGGGCTCCAACTTTGTGACATTTAGACCGGGAGCGGGGCCGTAAATCGCCCGGCACGGCCTAAAATGGCCGTGGGACTTATCATCGCCCACCTGGGGCTTGGATATCGGGAGAGACATGGAGAACAGGGGAGAGAAAAGACTTTGCCTTCCATCATGGATGGATGTTTGTGTGAATTAAATTGTGTGTATGTCTAGGAAATTGTCTTTGTTTGTATGGCTGTGGAAACAGAATTTCGTTTGAGCCTCACTGGGGCTCAAATGACAATAAATTGTATTGTAAACATAGAAATAGAAACATAGAAATTAGGTGCAGGAGTAGGCCATTCGGCCCTTCGAGCCTGCACCGCCATTCAATATGATCATGGCTGATCATCCAACTCAGTATCCCGTACCTGCCTTCTCTCCATACCCCCTGATCCCCTTAGCCACAAGGGCCACATCTAACTCCCTCTTAAATATAGCCAATGAACTGGCCTCAACTACCCTCTGTGGCAGAGAGTTCCAGAGATTCACCACTCTCTGTGTGAAAAAAGTTCTTCTCATCTCGGTTTTAAAAGATTTCCCCCCTTATCCTTAAGCTGTGACCCCTTGTCCTGGACTTCCCCAACATCGGGAACAATCTTCCTGCATCTAGCCTGTCCAACTCCTTAAGAATTTTGTAAGTTTCTATAAGATCCCCTCTCAATCTTCTAAATTCTAGAGAGTATAAACCAAGTCTATCCAGTCTTTCTTCATAAGACAGTCCTGACATCCCAGGAATCAGTCTGGTGAACCGTCTCTGCACTCCCTCTATGGCAATAATGTCCTTCCTCAGATTTGGAGACCAAACACTGTACGCAATACTCCAGGTGTGGTCTCACCAAGACCCTGTACAACTGCAGTAGAACCTCCCTGCTCCTATACTCAAATCCTTTTGCAATGAAAGCTAGAGAACATTTTTCCATCTTGGAGAGGAGTCTAAAATTGGAGGGCATAACTTTAAACTGAGGTAAGAGGTTCACAGGGGATTTGAAAAAGAATGTTCCCACCTAGAGTGTAGTTTTATTGGGAAAGCACTGCCTCAGGGGGTGGTGAAGATAGAGATTCACACAACATTGAAGAAGTATCTACACCAGAACTTCAATCAGCGAGATATAGAAGGCTGGTAAGAGGAATTTGTAAAGACAGGTGTGTAGGAAGGAACTGCAGATGCTGGTTTAAACCAAAGATAGACACAAAAAGCTGGAGTAACTCAGCGGGACAGGCAGCATCTCTGGAGAGAAGGAATGGGTGAGGTTTCGGGTCACAGGTGTCGAGCGGTCATCATGGACATGTTGGGCCAATTGGATTGTTTCTACACTGCATGACTTTACAACTCTGTGAGATCTGGCAGTATTAGCAGCAAAGTTAATGTTGTAGATCAGTGACCTTTCATCAAAACTGTCATGATTAGATCTGTCTTAATGAAAGTTACCAACCTGAAATATCAACTCTGTTTCCCACTTTCTAGATCCCATCTGGTCTGCTGAACATATCCAGAATTGTCTCTTTTTATTATTAAATAAATAATGTATCCAGTTTATTGTTCTATTTGCTGGTGTTTTAATTACAAAAGTCAATCTTGCTTGTAATTAGCAATCATATCAATATTTCATCCCTGTCATATTAGATAAGCCTCTTGTCACACATAAAGGTAAATAATGAGATTGCAATTCTTGATTAACCTTCACATCAAATGTACAATCATTTGATCTAAAGGGCATATTAATCCTATAAATTATTGGAACATGCAATTAATAAACAAAGTGCACCTGTGATTCGTAGACTAGGTCATTAAAAATGTATAAATATTATGGGAGTGCATCGTATATTAGCTCATCAATGAGTTACTTGCATCGTGTGGCACCTTTCATGAGCTTAGAACATTCTAAAGTGCTTTAAAACCAATATCATACTTAGAAGGGGCAGACACAGTTGTAAAAAAAGGGAAATAAAACATCATATGTGTGCACAGCATGCTGCCATAAACACAAGATAATCTGTTTTATCGCCCCAAGTCGCATCACATGAGTCCAAGAAAATTATAACAATGCCTATGGGCACATCGAGCAGTCAGCTGTGGTGTGTACGAAGTGCTCCAGCACTAGCTGTGATTCAAGCCAAGTTGTTGTACTGCAAATCCATTAATCACATATGCGCACCAATCCAGAAATTGCCCAGGTATGATTTATCCACAAGGAGGACTAATTCATTTCTCAATTACATTCCCAATTGACAAATACAGAGTGCCAAGTAACATTCATGCACTACATGTGCCAGGAAATAATCATCTCCACCGACTGTGAACTTAACCACCTTGTTTACCATTCACTAAAAAAGAGGCAACATAGCCCGTGACCTGCTCTGCTATACATTATCACAGTTGACCTTTCACCTCCACGCCACTTACACTAATCAATGCCCCATGATTCCATTAACATCCAAAAATCTGTTCACCTCGACCTGGAATGTACTCAACCATTGAGTCTCTACAACTTTCTCAAGTAGAAAATTCCCAAGATTCATTACTCTCCGGGTGAAAAAAAATGTTCCTTTCTCTGTCCTGCACGGATGACTCTTAATTTTGTGATTATAAACCAATTCTACACACTCTCAAGAAAATAATTACCCTGCAAGTCCAGAAAAATATTTGTACATTCCATACTTTTTAATTCATGAAAACTGTAGCCCAGTTTGCTCAATGACTCCACTTACAACATAGTCATTAGACCTGTTACTGCGCTCTTCAGCACACTGAATCCACAATAACCATCACGTTACACCACTAATCCTACACCAATCCCACTGTATTCTTCTCTTATTTCCGTCAACTCCCACCTGATTCGACCACTTAGTTACACACTAAAGGCAATTTGCAGCGTCCAATTAACCTATCAACCCACAGTCCTTGAGACATGTGAGGAAACTAGAGTACCCAGAATAAATGCACGCAGGATGAATATACAAATTCCACCCAGGCAGCAACAGATGTCCGAACTAAATCTGAGTCATTGGAGCTGCGAGGCAGCTGCTCCACTGTCTCAGTCACTACACCACCACTAAATTGTTATGCTCGCCTCTGTTACACTCCCTCCGTCACTTAAACCGTGTTCTTTGAAAATGTAGTGCAGACCATTCTTTCTTTGTTGCTGGTCAAAAACCTTGAACTCCCTGCCTCGCACGGGTGTGCAAATATTTTCACAACACGAACTGAAGTAGTTCAAGAAGGCAGCTCACTGCCACTTTTGCGAGGACAACTCATGGTGATCAAATAAAGCCATTCATCCAAAGGTCATTCAGCCATTCAAGCCAAAGGTCATTCATCAAGGCTATCAACCTGAAGGGGAAGAACAAAATATTCATGGAGACACCATCCGCCACAAGCCATGTACCATCTTGACTTGGAAATGTATCATTTTTATTTCTTCATAGCTGGGTCATAATTCTGACATTGCAAAATAATGGGTTATGTGCTGGGGTGTCTGCATTGCACCCACTGCTGATGTCCAAGGAGGCAGCTCAACACCATTTTGCACTGAGCAGTCTGGGATCGGCTGCACATGCTAGTATGGAGCAAAACATTCACATATTGTGAAATAATTTTAAGGAACCCCACCACCATTGTTTTTTTTTCCAAAAACAAATATAGTTAAAATACACGAATATCCCAAAACCCAGCAAAGTGGGTTGGTCAGGAAATGTCATGGAGTCAGAGAAGACATAGTAATGCAAGCTCCACAAATCCACAAAATTTCACCAAAAATGCATCCAAGTTTCAATTACTCTAAAGTTTCAACTGCTTGGTCACTGCAACTATTAAACTAATATAAGCCCTGTTTTAAGTTTTTCTCAAGTACTTAGGATTGTTTGAAGAAATGTAATTTCCTCATTTATTCTAAACCACCATAATCAGACTTTGTTTCCAGAAATCAGTACAAAGTGAGAATGCTACAATAAGCAGTTATTGGCTTTAAGGAATTAAAATGTCCTTACTTCTACATTGCCCACATCAGTCAGTAAATATTAAGCCAGCATTGAAACTGGCAAATGTGATAAATGTACTTGCTATAGCCAAAGCTGGTGCTTGATTTGCATATTAACGTGACTGCATTCAGGGGTACATAAGTATAAATAACGTGAGCACCAGAAATTAATTCAGCTCACTAAAAATAATTATCCTCTCAAGAATTGATTACACGTGAATAAACACACCAGCCTCCAAATCAGCTACTTCAGGTTTCTAAACACAACCCAAAGAGCCACTTTGTCTGTCACATTGATATGATGCACATGATCTGATCTGATGCATCACATTAACCACTAATAATTCAGCCGCCCGAAAGAATGATCAGTTAAAGAATTTGTGGAATGTAAATCATATCTTTAGTATATCAATTAACCTCACGGTAAATTATTAAAACACCAGGAAATGTCCTATGGCTTCACTCAAGATGAGGTGCTAATGCACTGTTTTCTGAGAATAGAAACATTCTGCCTGGTGTTATCAGGCCAGTCAAATTCCATTATCTTCATGTGTGGGAATGTTTTCTTAAAAATTGAAGTTTCATTAATCTATTTTTGCCTGCAGCTGAATGAACCCAATTATGTAAACAATGGATGGTGTTGCCTTTTTTTGTTAAAGACCTGGAGTACACTAAAAGTTGTTTTATTCTTCTTAGGCAGTCCCTCATGATTAAGGATAACTTGATGCCACTCCACTTGTATGGGTTCTGAGGTGGCTAATGTGGCCCTTGTGGGATCCAGAAACCCTTCCACACTGTTGGCGGCGTTTGGGGTTATTTGTAACATGTTGTTGTCTTTCTACTGGGTATGTAGAGCTTCTGTGGGCTCCGAGTGCACAGTCTTGTGGTTCTCAATATCGTCTTGAATTGTCCCTCTCCACTTGAACATGGCCAAAGGTTCCCCCAGGAGTCTGTGAGAATGTTGCACTTCTTCTGATAACCTAATAATCTCCTTCATATGAGAACTCCAATCAGATCACCTGCTTCAGGTAAAACAAGTGTATCCAGCAAAAGTAGCTGAATACGCTTCCTCGTGGGCCTAGGAAATGACACTAACGTTGATTTGCTTTTCCTTCCAGTGAATTTGGATGTTTTGCAGAAGTTCATAAGTTCTAGGAGCAGAATTAGGCTACTCAGCCCATCAAGTCTACTCCGCCATTCAATCATGGTTGATCTACCTGTCCCTCTCAACCCCATTCTCCTGTCTGCACCCCATATTGCTGACACCCTTACTATTCATGAATCTGTCAACCTTCGCCTTAAAAATGTCAATTGACTTGGCCTCCACAGCCTTCCGTGGCAATGAATTCCACTTCTGTGAATGCCTGCTGTAGGTACAGGGTTGTGATGCAATTTAGTTAAGAGGAAAGCAATGATCACAGGAAAATTCAGGGATATTTTTCCAGTTACAGAAGTAATAAAACAACATGCTAAATCATAATCAAGTGGAGCACCATCTGTTTTGAGGAAGGTATTTGGAAGCTTCACAATTAAGTAAGAAACATAAATAATACTTATCAATAAATCAAAGATTGACTCCAAATGAAACGAGCAGGTAAAATTGGCTCAAATAATTTGTTCACAAATTATAGCACAATTGTAAAGCAGCCCATTGTTTACAAAATCCCAATATTCAAAGGTAATTATTTAATAAAAATACATTTATTAATCTTTCTCACAAAATTGTAGAAACTCATTTATATGTGACAGTTTTACAGGTTTTAAACTGGGACAAAGCAAATTATTGAAACTTGCAGCTAAAACCTATTTTTAAACCCAAACGCAGTAGCAGTTAAGAGTATGTCACCAGAACAGAGAGAATACTGATAGGAATGTGATTCAAGTTCTCTACAAGTTAAAAGAACCCAACCCAAAATGAATCCCACATATTTGGAAACAGAGAAACATAGAAAATAGGTGCAGGAGTAGTCCATTCGGACTTTCGAGCCAGCACCACCATTCAATATGACCACGGCTGATCATTTGGTACAGTAACTGGTCATTTGGCCATCATCTTCCAAACCTATTCCACAAGTTGTACTCAGAAATAATCCACATTTCTTCTCTTTAATCACAACACCGCTGATATCATTTTGAAGCTAAATCTCAGACTTTACCAATGACTTATTGGTAATACTGGAGCAAAAAATAAAATGACATTATGTTTTTAAAATGGTTTGCTGACAAATTTGGCAGAAGGCAACTGCTGATAGTTACAATCATTTTATATTGTTCCTGGTAAATGTTCTTTTAAAAAATAGCATTTTGCGTACAGTTGAGACAATGCTGGGAATGATGGATATATTTTTTAATATAAATGAGCCACCACTGGAATTTTTGAGTAAATTGATTATAAACTATTCAAGCTGCTGAGGCCAGACCATTTTCAATGTTTTCATAATGTGGCAAATATAATGATCCAACATGGAATAATGCGTGAAACCACATACACTACTGACATCTATTACATTCTGTATCCATCACATTCTTGAAAAAATAAGTGAACTTACTTTTCAAAAATGCTGAGTTGGAGGCTCTTTAATTTGGTAAAGAATTAATGCAAGCTCAAGATGTGAAATTACAAGCAGAGGAATTATCCCACAATATTACAACTTGACTGTAAGTACCCTCTGGAGAGGGTAGAAATCTTTGAATAATGGAAGGCAAGTGGGAAGTTTTACTTATAAAATTAACGTGTTCTTGACTGAAGGACTGAGAAATGGCAGCATTATATTTACAGTTATATTGTACCTAAATATATCACCATTAATGTGTAGGAAAGAACTGCAGGTGCTGGTTTAAATCGTAGGTAGCCACAAAATGTTGGAGTATATCACCATTAAACTTTATAATTTCCAAACTGGAGTCACAGGTTTTCATTACTAATTCATCAAATTGCCTGATAAATGACACCATATGCAAACCAGCTTTGCAAATTCAAATTACAAAATAATTTGACAATTCAATAATAAAGATGAGATTACCTCACAACTTCATCTTCATTACTTGCCTACACCAAAATTCTGCCTTAAGATCTTTTGCATACACTTTAAAGTGCAGATGGGGCCTTATCTTCACTGCATCACTGCCTCCACATTGTACTGGGCTGTAAAATTAGTTTTGTTGTGTGTGTCAGTTTTCAGAGAGCGATCTGCAAACACAACTATTTGACTCGGGGTCCAAAGTGCTATTAACAGATAAATAAAATACTATGTGGTTGAGGCCAAGCAGAAATTCAAAAGCAACGTACTACAGATTCTGGAATTGTTATTTTCTTTTAGATTCCCAGAAATACTCAGCAGGTCAGGTAGCATCTGTGGAGAGATACAATTAGTATTTCATTTCAGGTTAATATTTTTTCAAGGAGTTAGTGAAAGATCAAAAATCTGAAAAAAATTGTCTATTTCCACGGGTGTTACCCAATCTTTCATTACTTCCAGCATATTCCTGTTTTATATTACCAAGAAATCTCAGACAGAAAATAAAAACATTATAACAATAATAAAATGTTAGCATACAGTATGTAAATCTCTAGGTCCAAACATAACCAGCAATTTACACTTTAGTTCTGCTTCTTTGATATCACTAATTCTTTCAAATGCATTTCACCTTTATAAAGTTCATTGTTATACCATTGTTAACTAATAAGGGTCACAGCTGAAGTATGGTACATTATTTTATAGTCAAATGTTTCTCTTGTATTCAAATAATCTTAAAACTGCTGTATTTTCACAATTGTATTACTGCTGTATTACATCAAACAAGGTTCCTACACATTGTAGGAAAAGAACAATAAAACATGAAAGACATAGCTGAAGGACATGTAGTCCTGTTGTGTTGAGACTGTAATTGGACAACTATGAACCAAACAAAATTCTTAAACCCCAGAAAAGCAAAGCTTTTTGAAGAAAGCACGCTGTTTTACTGTTTTCACAGAGCGATTGGCTGCATTGTATGAAACAGCTGGGTTGGAGTCTGTTGGGATTCTCATGACAAGCATCTGTTCAATGTGTTCTAGCTGTAGACCATACCTGGGCGTTTACTATTCCTCCCAGTTTAAATATGAAGAGGTAATTTGTTCAAACAAAGTGGTGCAGAGCAACTTGAGTATTTGCCTTTCTCTGCCACCCCCCTGATTTTACTCTCTTGAGAGAAATTCTAGACCCCCACTTAGCATTACTCTATGTTATGTCATAGACGATATATTTTGGTTTAGCATAAGAAGAACTCCCTCATCTTAACAAACATTCATTTGGTTGAGTGTGAAGGATAATGTCCTTTTGTCAAAATATTTCCAAGAATTCAGGGAAGACAGGCAAGGTGGCAAAATGTTCCAATGTCCAACTTCAAAGGAGCCATGCAATTAGCAGATGTGCCCAAGATCCCCCATGTATCACCACACAGCTGAATGTCTTTCCATCTCCTAATAGTGTATCCTACCTTGGGATATATGCTACATTCTAAATGATGTGTTGGCACATTTAAACCACCTTCACCAATTATTGCTAATAAACATTGTGTTTTTTTGAATGGTTTAAGTTGATGGTTAATTTCCTCTAGAATTGGAGGGAGAAAAATAATTTCCTTGAGAGCCTGGACAATAATAATAGTCACATTCTTAACACAATGGATTCAGTACATACAATAAAATCATAATATCTTGTTTAAGACACACAATGTAAAAGTGTAGGAAAGAATTGCCGATGCTGGTTCACACCGAAGATAGACACAAAATGCTGGAGTAACTCAGTGGGACTGACAGCATCTCTGGAGAGAAGGAATGGGTGACATTTCGGGTTGAGACGCTTCTTCAAATTGAGAGTCAGGGGCGAAGGACACACAGAGATAAGGGAGAAGTGTGTGAAAATGAGACATCAAAAGAGATGATGGTCAAGGAAAATGTAGAATAGATCATTGTTAGTTAGGAATAAGTGACAACAAAGCTATCCAGAGATGCTGCCCGTCCCACTGAGTTACTCCAGCATTTTGTGTCTATCTTCGGTGTAAACCAGCATCTGCAATTCCGTCCTATCACACAATGTAAAAGTTGTTTTTCAATATTAACTACTTCATATTTTGACGTGATATTGATAAAAAGTTTACTTTTGCTGAAGAGATTGTGCTACTTTGACACTATATGCAATGGGTAGCCCATTCATTAACATTATTTGTATCTTGCTGCTATATTCTTGGCCATATTCTGTGAAAACTAAATTTAAATGACCTACACTACAAGTGCATTATCTAGGAACCTTGTTAGTGATTACAGATTAACACTCAGCTCAATTATACATTTGATTTGTGTAAGGAAGAACTGCAGGTGCTGGTATAAACCGAAGACAAGACGCAAAAAGCTGGAGTAACACAATGGTCAGGCAACATCCCTGGAGAAAAGGATTAGGTGACGTTTCAGGTTGAAGCCCTTCTGCAGACCGAGAGTCAGGGGAAAGGGGAACGAGAGATATGGACCATACTTAGGAGAAATGAATGGAAGATAGGCAAAAAGCAACAATAATTAAGGAAAAGTGGGGCACACAATAGGCCAATGTAGGCCATGGGATAGATGACAACGAGTATACAGACAGAGGAAGTCTCCAGGATGACAGTAAAATTAGTAAGATTATTAGGTGTCAGAGGTTATGGGGAGAAGGCAGGAGAATGGGGTTAGGAGGGGGAGATAGATCAGCCATGGTTGAATGGCGGAGTAGACTTGATGGGCCGAATTACCTACTTCTACTATTCCTTATAACCCTATGACTAGGGTGGGGTGGGATGGAGAGAGAGGGGGTTGCAAGGGTTATTAGAAGTTTGCCACATTTATCTTGATTATTTGGGCTTTGATATGGGCAATTTTGCAGTAACCGCAACCCCTCATTCCACGTCAGTACCGAGAATAACCTCCATTAATGACATGGCTCCACTTCAATATCCTGCGACTTTATCACAAGATATTTGTAATAACAATATGTTGTGCTATTTATACCAATATGTTGGGCCATTTACATTTTGAATTATAATTTATATTTGGTAATCTTTTTCCCACTATAATTACCTTTGTAATTGAGGGAAAGCTAAATTATAGCCACAAATATTCTTCTCCAAGAGGGCTCATACCTTATTGATTGTTAACACCCATACTCAATGAAAGCAAACAAGGGAGATTGTGGTCTGAAAATATGAAAAAGCAATAAATGAAAATATACCAGAAGCACCAATTATAAACCAGATGCTAATTAACCATTGCACATTGCCACTCATTTGGGAATCCGCCAGTTGCATAAACAAGGTACAATTGCCTGATGCCTCATTACTGCTGAGGGCTTGAAGAAATAACCTCAGGGTTGAACTTCAAATGCCATTGCAACAAAATAGCACAGTACATAGTTACACAAATTGGCTTAAATTTATAAATAAAATTCAAATGGGGGAAAAAAAAAATAAAAAATCAAATACTCTACGATGCTCTGTGGGACTGAACGGAATAGATTTGAGGATGGAGGAGCTTATATGAAAGCAAAAGAGACTCAGTGTAGGAAGAGAAAGGGAGCCACGGTCGCAGTTGCACTGGATGTCACTAGTCATTAATACAGCATGGTAGTTGGAGTGGAAACTGGTTAAATACTAGGCGGCAAGGTGGTGCAGCAGTAGAATTGCTGCCTTACAGCGCTTTCAGTGCCAGGCCCAGGTTTGATCCCGACTACAGGTGCTGCTGTACGTTTTCCCCATGATCACAAGGGTTTTTTCCGAGATCTTCAGTTGCCTCCCATATTCTAAAGGCATACGGGTTTGTAGGATAATTGTCCCTAAGTGTTTGTAGAAATGTTAATGTGCTGGAATCACTGGTCGGCGCGGACTCGGTGGGCCGAAGGGCCTGTTTCTGCACTGTATCTCTAAACTAAACTACAGGTTTGAATCGATTGTCTTGTCAATAACCTGGATATTGAATGAGCATTGCGAATTAATTTATGTTTGAAACCATAAGTTATTCACTCACAGGAACAGCTAAAAGGATGGAGAAAGTTGAAGAAAATGAAGGATGAAGATTTTACTCATGTGATTAAAGACTGGTAGAAATTGAAACACAATTTAAAATTAAATACACAGTTCTTATTTCCTGCACTCCCACACAAATTTAATTGAGTCTTGAAATCAAGAAAAGTCATTGTAAAGTATAGTGGCTGAGTGTTCAAATGGGCGCTTTTTACAAGTTTTAAAAGATACATTTGAATTTACCTGGTAAATTTACCTGGTTGGCATGTAACAAAAGCTTTTCACTGTACCTCGGTAATGTGACATTAAACTAAACTGAAACCGATTTTTTTTTAAATTCCACTCTGATTCCACATTTGTGTTACAAATGTAATAATTCACACCAACGGAAGTCATGCTATAATAACCAACCAGGTTTGTTATGAGAAGTTACCAACAAACGTTGAAATCCAATGATCTTAAATACTTAATGACGTCAAAAGTTAGTATTTGCAAATAATTTTTGAGTGCACTACATAATTTATTTATTCCTTTGAAATGCTGTAGAGATGTTCAAGACATTTCACCAATATGTTTTAACTTTCCTTAATGGCTTTCAATCTGCAGAGGATAAGATGAAAACTCAATTTATCACACTGCATCAATACATATTCGCACTTAAGGAGTGCAAAAATTTCAAGAGAGTACTTTTAATGTAATGTACTCTCAATTCTTCCAGTTTTAAATTTAGAAATTAAAAGTAACTTAATTTCCTTTTCCATGGAGACATAACATTTCAGATCTGTTTTCACATCTGGAATTATTCCAAAGATGGAGATTAAAACAGCTCCTTCCACAACTCTGTGCTCCAGATGGGCTTGAACACTAAACTAGAAAGACACTATCTGAATCTAGACCAATTCAAAGCATAAACATCATTAATAGAAAATGAAGCAACGAGTGGTTGTCATATGTATCGACAACAAACAATGAAATTCATACTTGCTTCAGCTTAATAGGCCTATAAATGTAATAACACGCAGATAATAATCAAAAATATAATAAAGCAATAATTGTATTACTAGGTAACAATAAAAGGCCTAAAACCTAAGTGTGAAGTGCGACAAAGTCACAGCCGATAAAAGATCATAGTTGCTGAGGTCAGTGTTATGCAATGTTCAAGAGCCTAATGATTGCTGGAAAGAAGCAGTTGTTGAACCTCGTGGTCATGGTTTTAATGCTCCTGTACCTATCTGCTGAGGGTAGTAGAAAAATGAGAGCATGGCCAGGGTGGTGGGGTCATTAATGCAAATGGCTGCCTTCGAGGCAACGCCTCCCATAGATCCCTTTCATGGTTGTGGTGGAGCAGACAGTGTCAACCACCCTTTGTAATCTCCTTTGTTCTTAGACATTCATGTTGCTGAACCGGGCCGATGCAACCAGTCAGTATGAATGAAAGTGGTAGAGTCATAGATCAGAAATGATAGCAGGATTTTAATCAGCTGGGCAAGTGGGCCAATGAGGGGCCCGGTACCTGGTTAATTTCATGCGTTTAAGTTGTGAATGATAAGTGTTCAAGGTGTTATATATATATATATATTTTGGTATAGCGAACCGGGGAGCAGGACTTTCCTTTTGTGATTGGCAAGATACAAAGGCCCCGAGAAAAAGTGTTGCAGAGCAGAGAGATCAGGATTTTAATCAGGTGGGCAGGTGGGCCATAGTTCCCCGAATGTGATAAGCGTAATATAAGGCCCCGAGAAATGGGTGCAGAGCAGAGGGTCAGGTAGTTCCCCGAACAAGGCTTTCAGTAAGAAGGCTTTCAGTATATTAGCCTTCATCAGACAGGGCACTGAGTATAGAAGTTAGGATGTTACGTTACAGTTGTACAAGACGTTGGCAAGGCCAAATGTAAAGTTCAGTTTTGGTCCCCCTGCTATAGGAAGAATGTTGTTAAGATGAAAAGACTGCAGAGAAGATTTATGGGAACATTGCCAGAACTTGAGGGCCTGAGCTATAGGGAGTGGTTGGGCAGGCTAGGACTTCATTCCTTTAGAGCACAAGAGGCTGAGGTGTGATCTTATATGTATAGAAAATCATGAGGGGAATAGATAGGGTGAATGTACAGTCTTTAAACCAGAGCAGGAGAAATCAAGAACCAGAGGACATAGGTTTAAGGTGTGAGGGAAGGATTTAATAAGAACCTGAAGGGCAACTTTTCCACACAGAGACTGGTGAGCATATGGAACGAGTTGACAGAGGAGGTAGTTGAGGCAGGTACTTAAGCAATATTTCAAAAACACTTGGCACATAGATAGAAAAGTTTTAGAGGGATATTGGCCAAATGGCCTGTTTCCCTAATGTATGACTAAGTTGTTCCATGATGTTAAATCCACTAACTTTGACTTCAGAGAGACACATGTTTGTGATGTCTACCATTACTTTGCATCTTTTAATGAGGTAGTTGATTTCATTATTCATGCTGGTGCTATATTCAAACATGCAAGGTAGACAAAAGCATGCAAGGTACCAGTGCCATAGTTGGCTGCTATTTGTACACTTTGTGTATGCAAGCAAAAACTCTCACTGTGCCTGTTCACATGTGACAATAAAGTATTCTTATTCCTAAAACCAGCTTGTTTTGCAATCAATCAGGAGATAGGTTTGCACAGTGGTGCAGTGGTAGAGTTAATGCCTTACAGCGAATGCAGCACCAGAGATCAGGGCTCAATCCCGACTACGGGTGGCCTATATGGAGTGTGTACTTTCTCCCCCTGACCTGCGTGGGTTTTCTCCAAGATCTTCGGTTTCCTCCCACACTCCAAAGACTTACAGGTTAATTGGCTTGGTAAATGTAAAAATTGTCCCTAGTGTGTGCACGATAGTGTTAATATGCGGGGATCGCTGGTCGGCGCGGACCCGGTGGGCCAAAGGGCACTGTATCTCCAAACCAAACTAAACTAAAAAAAGTGAGCCCATCGGCCACAATGTCTTATTCTTTTATTGAGATCATTAGCTGCAAACTGGGAGACCCTTTTGGGAATTATTCTTTGGCTTCAGAATCACTGCAGCAACATTTTGCGAGTCACCAGCAAAATCTTCATTATCTTTCCTCACACCACCTCCACACAGATTATTCAGTTTTCTTCAGGATCATCATTCCACTGACCAGTGCTGAAAATAAATCCAAGTAACCTTCAGGAATGTTGCACTGGTTTAATTTATTAAAATAGAAATATTTGTGTCCTATCCATATCAAAATTCACAATAATTCAGTAGTTAAACTACTCAATAATTACTTGACCAAATGGGATTTTTAATTGTCCAAGTCGGAATCATAAGACGTGCGCTCCTATAACAGAACTGTTCAAAGTCAAAGTCAAATTTATTCATCACAAGCACCAACGAGGGCAGTGAAATGAATTTGCCAGCAGCGATACACTTAAAAAAAACCACACACACAATACACAATAGAATTCACGCAAACATCCACCACAGCATTCCTCGCTGAGTTCATCCGTGGTAGGGGCCATAAACCCTCCGCAGTCGCCGCTACTGACGGCCGGATGTACAGGCCCTCTCATCAGGATGATCAAAAATCCGACGTCAGGACGGTAGAACACACTCCGTGGCATGGAGCGCCTGAATCAGCTACTTTCCTTCAGGATGTTAGAGGCCACAGGCCGGCGGTCGGAGCTCTTCTCCAGCGATCCCCGGCAAGGGATCCCAAAGTCCGGTGGTAAGCCCACGCCACGCCCACGGCTAGAAGCTCGGCAGACCACAGCCCCATGATGCCAAAGTCACCAGGCCAGAGATCGGAGCACTCCTTTCTGGCAAAAAATGGTTTGGAAAAAGTCCACCTTTGCTGAAGCTCCCCACACACCAGGAAAGGCTTCCAATCCATGCTGTTAGGCACTAAAGCAAACATTTGAACAAACTGAAAAAAAACCTCTGTTGAAAACTGAAAAAATCGTTTTTTTTCCCTTTTCCCCCCAAAAAAGAGGCACAAAGCAAACGCTGCTCAAAAAAACAAAAGAAGGGCAGGGCCCAACTCGCAGCGCCCACAAAAATATAGAAACATCAAAATTAGGTGCAGGAGTAGGCCATTCGGCCCTTCGAGCCTGCACCGCCATTCAATATGAGCATGGCTGATCATCCAACTCAGTATCCCGTACCTGCCTTCTCTCTATACCCTCTGATCCCCTTAGCCACAAGGGCCACATCAAACTCCCTCTTAAATTGACCCAAACTTTCTGGTTCCTGGTTTGAGAACAATTGAATTTTCTTCATTCTGGTTGCCCATCGTATTCTGCAGATTTTCTGATCTTGTAGTAGTGCAGAAACAGATTAATATCAAGAGACTCCAGAAATAAGAGGAGCGAGTCCTTAAATTGCCGTCACAATTCAACCACGGTTAATCCGAGTCTCAATTCTATTTCAAAATCAAATAAGCTGCAGACAATTGAAATCTAAAAAAAAAAAATGCTGTTAATACTCAACAGGTCACCTGCATGTGTGGGGCATAAAACATTAGATGTTTCGCATCAAAAATTCTTCAGTGTTAACTGTTCTGCATTGGTGTGGCCTATAATGCTGATTTTCTCTTTTTCTTTTTTCTTTTTATCTCAATTCTATAGTCCACTTTGCCCGCACAATCCTGAAGAGTGCAACTCAACAAGAAACTGCTGATGAAGCTATGAACGTTTCAGATTAACCCGACATATGTAATTTTGTGGGAGCGGTTTCCCAATTTCATGTACTCTTTATCTTAATTTTTTTTTCCTGATTTCATATCCGATTGCTGATCTCCAAAGCTGTGTACAAGAGGAAATACTTTATTTCATATAAAGCATAAAATTATCAATTTAATTATCTCAACAAGATCACCTTCTCATACTCTTGCGTTTATGCAACCCGACTTCAGAACTTACATTTTAAGTTTCATTTTTTTTCCTTCCACTTTTCTGCCCTGTAACTGCTCCAAAGAAAACATAGAACTTTTTCAGGATTTGTGAATCCAATATAACTGAAGGGATCTGCCAAATGCTCTTTACAAGTAAACCACACTTACACATTAGTATTCCAACAACTTTTAACATAGAGACCAACATCCCACTAACCTGCCTGTTTAACTTCTGAACACTAGTACAAGGATATGTGAAGATGGACACAAAAATAAACACACTTCTTTTTGTTCTTAATTGCTTACCAAAATCAAAACATCTAATTTTTGTTTTGAGATCCATGTTGAATGACCACACAAATGAATTTCACATTGTCATTTTCTGTCCACTAACTGTATGTATTTGGAACTTTCTTCTCCCTTTAAGGCATGTTAGCTAACTTGGTACTACAATAAACAAACATGGCCTCACAATTTCTCTGTTCCCTCATCCAAGAAAGTTTGTGGGGAATATGTGAGGTTCTGGTATCGCTTCCTGGTAAACATATGTCACACCCACTGATTTGTCATTGGGTAATTGCTGTGGAATATTCATTTACTTTATTTAGCTGGTCAAGTACTATCTTTTTCTATCTGTATTTAAATAGGTTTTCACACAAAATTATAGTAGTTGCTCAGGATGAAACACAAGAACAATTAACAAAAGTGCACGATCTCTGGGGATTCTAGTTGCTGCAACTCAAGAGGTCCGGATGAGTTGCCAACATAGCGAATTCCAATTGCAGCTTCCATTCAAATTCAAGATTTTACTGGTGGAGAAAGACAGTCCAGATACACGAGGATCATTGCTGGATAGCAAATTCCCCCAATTGATCACTTTACCGGTAACTGAAGCCTCTTGCAATTTCTACATCAACTGAGGAAAGAACATGTGTTTAAGAAGGAACTGCAGATGCTGGAAAATCGAAGGTACACAAAAATGCTGGAGAAACTCAGCGGGTGCAGCAGCATCTATGGAGCGAAGGAAATAGGCAACGTTTCGGGCTGAAACCCTTCTTCACATGGCTCCCTTTACAATATTAATTTGAAGGAAACGATATTGTCCGCTAGCTGGGTTGCATAATATCTTGTTTTAATCAGCTACATGATTCGATTTCTAGCAGAAATAAATTTTAAGAAAATCAGGGATCATGCCAGTTGCAAGCTCCTTTTTTTTTGCATTCTAGCTTGAGTCAGCAGGCAGGATTTGGTTTAATGAGTATCATAATCACTGTCAAACATAAGTTGTATTCAGGGCACTACCATAGATTTCTGGGCACTTGGAATGAGCCCCCTCACTGTCACATCAATCAGCTGTCAAAAACAAACCATGTAGTTTGTTCTGTTTGGTTTTTGAAAGATTTTGCATGTCTTTTCCACATTTATTTTGAGAGGTCTATGCCTTTTTGTCACCAATGAAGCACAATCTTTGTTTTTAGGTTCTGAAATAAAATAGTATTATTATTATTATGCCCACTGAAGGAAAACTGTCCCACTGAAGGAACTGTTTGTCTTTTGATTAACACATTAAATTAAGATTCTATCTACACTCTACAATGGACATAATGGTTCCCTTGGTATACTTTGAAGCAGCTTAATGTCACAAGTTAGCACTACTGCCTCACAGCTCCAGGGACCCAGTTTCAATCCTACCCTTTGGCACCAACCATGTTGAGTTTGTATGATCTTGCTGTGTCTGTGGAGGCTTCTGTTGGGTGGTGGTGAATTATTCTTTAGTCCAGCAATTTGCAAAATAATCAATGAGTGGTTGATGGAGGATCCTAAAGGGGAAATAACGAGAGAGAACAGGACTGATGGGATTGTTCTGCTGGGAGTTGACATGGGCTGAATGGCCTCTTTCTGAATCATATATTTTGTTTTAATCTAGTTTTTGGCCTTGGCCAGTATTTACCATCCAATCAAAACTATCTCATTTTGTGACTGTGAGCAATTTTATGGGGGGAAACTGTCAGCTTTTCTGCCTGCTTTTTAGAGCCCGCATTTCCTACTACCGGCACATTGTAATAGGAACCTTGCATGTTATTTCTAAATACCGCTCGACCAAGCAAAAACCCCCTACGTCCCAGCTAGCAAATCCCCAAACATTATAAAATTGGGACACAAAGTGCTGGAGCAACTTGGTGGGTCAGGCAGCATCTCTGGAGAGCATGGATAGGTGACATTTCAGGTTGGGACCCATCTCCAGACTCCTTTTGTGCATCACTTGATATGGTAGTGAGCAAAACAGCGCAACGAGAACACACATGGTTAGTGATTTTGCTCTCATTTTTCATGGTCATAACTGATAGGAGCAGATTTTGGTCATTCCACCCACCAAATCTACCCTGCCATTCAATCATGGCTGATTTATCTTTCCATCTTCACCCCATTCCCCTGCCTTCTCCCCATAGCCCCAGAGACCTTTTTACTGCACCTTTAACATCTTCCATCAATGTCCTAAAGGGAGAACTTTCACTTAGATACAGGTAATCCTATAAAATCCAGGCTTGTTAGTGATCCTGAATGCAACAGGATAAGATGGTAGCCAGTCTTAATTTAAGGAGCACAATTAAGAAAACAATTGACAGTGTGTTTTTGTAAAACTGTCAAAGTCATAGGGGAGATAGTTATGAAACTTGGGTATTTCCATCAATACCATGTCTACCATGCAATTTCTATGAAATTCATTAATATATTGCACGAGAAAGAAACATGGAAATGATAAAGCTCTTAAACTAAGGTTACCTGCTGCTTTGGTTTGAATGCACCCCGGTCTTTGAGGTGGATTTCTATCCCATTTCACAACCTTGACAAGCCACCACTGTTAATCTATAATCAACCCCCATGATTTTAACCCATAACCAAAATATTAGTATTGGCTAGCACTGAAAAAAAACAAAATCAGCAAAATGTAAAAAATAGAAAATATGTGATGATGAGGATGGTTTGCTCCCTCCCCACCCAATGCTAACTTATAGTGGGCTAGATAAAGTGGTCAAAGAGTCAGAGTTCAACAACATGGAAACATGCCCCTTGTCAATGTCGACCAAGTTTCATTTGCCTGCATTCGGCCCATATCCCCCTAAATCCTTCCAATCCATGTATATATTGTGTCAGCCTCTATAGCTTTCTCTGGCAGTTCACTCCCAATACAGACTATCCTTTGAATTACACATTTGCCCTCATGACCCCTCATGAATCTCTCCTCAGTCACCTTCCACTTTTGAGTTCTGTTGTTTGAAGATTTGGATAGTCTGGGAAGCTTTTTCCTTTTACACTGAATATCATTGCTGATCAAGTGAAACTGGTACCTGATATTGCAGTGAGCTGAACATTTTATTCTCATTTCCACTATCTATAATAATACAGTTTTGTATATGCGAAACTTACCAATATCTAATAGCCTTGGAGGTGAAGAAGACCCCTGCTTCAGTCTGAAGAAGGGTCTCGACCCGAAACGTCACCTATTCCTTCGCTCCTTAGATGTTGCCTCACCCGCTGAGTTTCTGCTGCATTTTTGTCCAACTGCTTCAGACAATAACGCTGCACCTACTGGACAAAGCTTAAGACTGATTCAAGTCAAAAGGCACAACAATTGTCATTCCCATAAGGTCCCAGAGTCAAAAACAAAAATATATATGTTCATCTTATATCTGTCTAAAGGTTACTTGATTTACTTTTCTGACATGTTAGATTTACTTTATTATATTTGATCTGTGCCCCAAGGTGAACTACAAAAGGGCAACATTACACTGAAGACTTTCAATGGGCATATACGCAAAAATAACATTCTAAAATCCCTTGCTCCTCTTGGATTTCAGGTATGAATAATTTTGCAAATAATCAGACATAGCAATTGTCATTGTGCATAAATTTTAATAGCAACCAACTACTCCCAAAGGTAGTGAAACAAATTACTCAGAGAAAGAAGCAGCTGTGTGTATGCGGAATGCATATTGCCATAGGTGGTGAATACAGAGACCAATGATATTAATGAGGATTTGTACATCAATCAGTTGAAAAACTGTTGGATTCAATTTACATTTTATGAAAAGGACTGTGAAATTAATTCCGAACAACACTACAATATTCACCGTGTGGAAATGATGATGGTGTGTGGAGAACAGTGACCTTTGCATTTACTGTCAATGTCCAGATCCCAACACCCAACCAAGATGTCCTGCCTATATCCTAATATATTTGTTTGAGAGTTAATTCTTTTTCTCCTGCTGTCTGACCCGTTGAGTTATTCCAGCTTTTTGTGACTATCTTCGGTTCAAACCAGCATCTGTAGTTCCTTCCTATACAAATCTTTTAATACGGTCATGGCTATAAAATCCTTCTCCAGTAACATTTTGTATTGTCAACCAGTCACTATAAAACTGCTGTGTTCCATTTCTATATAATGCATGATGCTAATCCACATGAAGACTATTTCTCCTGCACAAAGGAGCTACTTGCTGTTGAATGTTATTCTATATTTGGGTGCTGTTTGAATGGAACAGAACAGATATCCTTACCTGTCTGAAGAAGGGTCTCGACCCGAAAAGAATCTGAAGATGGGTTTTGACTCAAAACGTCACCCATTCCTTCTCTCCAGAGATGCTGCCTGTCCCGCTGAGTTACTCCAATATTTTGTGTCTACCTTAGATTTAAACCAGCAACTGCAGTTCTTTCCTACAGATACCCTTAAGTTACCATGTTTTTTTTTAACATCTGTTCTTATATGTGGTATATTATTCTAGTCTGATTTGCCATCACCATATTCCAATATGTCATCAAACTATTATCCTGGCCAGTAATACTATATGATGTACAAAGTTTATGAACTATTGCTCTGAGACACTTTGATCCCAAGGCCTCCATTTGTCACTTCTTTCCAATCAGTTCTGCTCATTTCTAATTTAACAAATTCTGACATTTACTTACCCCATTCATATCTTCATGTCGGATGTGGCAGTGTTTAAAGCCTAAATAAATAATGTCAAGCTAGATTCACTACCTCCAACTGGTTTGTTATTCATCCCATAGGTCAACAAATATCTCCCTCCAGAATATCATGTTTAAGTTTAATTTCTAGGGTGATTGAACATATGTTTAATGTCTGAATCATCTTTCAGTTACATCTGCAGAGACCGACAGCAACGTTGTTTTAGCAGGGCGGCACAGTGGCGCAGCTGGTAGACCTGCCTCAAGTGCTAAAGACCAGAGTTTGATCCTGACCCCAAATGCTGTCTGGGGGAAGTTTGCATATTCTCCCTCTGAGCATGTGGGTTTCTTGTGAGTGCTTCGGTTTCCTCCCACATCCCAAAGACACAAGCATTTGACACTTAATTGGCCTCCATAAAATTGCCCCTAATGTGTGGGTAGTGAATGAGAATGCAAGATATAGTAGAACTAGTGTGAACAGGTGATCGATGTTCCGCACGGGCTCGGTGGGCCATAGGGCCTGCTTTCATACTTTGTATCTATAAACTAAACAGATCAAGCAGCATCTCATGGGAAATACTATTTATCATCACAGATGTTGCCTGATCTACCAAGTTTCTCTAGCAGTTTGTCTTTTTGCCCAAGATTCCAGCATCTGCAGTCTCTTGTTCACCACTGTTTTTGTGCTTTAATGAATCAATTTCACAATATTTGTTATTGCTTTCAAAACTCTCCAAACCCACCTTCCTCACCTTTTTAATCTCATTCAGACACAAGGCCTTTCTTGGATTATTAATTCTTTGAAAACATCCCTGCTGACTGCCCCAACAAATCAGTTCACTATTGGCAAACATTTATTCAATTGCTGTGCTTATGATTTCTTAAAATTCTATCGAGAGATCCTTAATGATATTTTGATGAGAAATGTGGGTAGTCCGTCTAGCACAGCAGCAACAGCGCTGAAAGTTCATTTGCTCATTGCCACATTACTAATTGTTGGTCTATCTACCATAGTGACAGCCATTTTTCCTAAATTACCACAGCAAGGAAGTTTAGTTCCTCTTGAGGAATATGCCTGACTAGCAAGTCCAACATTTATTGCCATCTCAATTGTCCTCAAGAAGGTGGCTCAGCAGAACTTATTTAAAGGATTGAGGTAATCTTTCAAAAGTGTTTATACAGTCAGTGTTTTGACACATCCTGAAATTCTGAGAGTTGCTATATAAATGCAAATCTTTCAGTGTGTAATATTGAATCACATGGTACTCTTTCTGAAGGGAGAACAGAAGGCAAGGAAATATTGGCCACATTAATTTCTATACCGAGACAAATACAATAATCGTATATATTTGCCAGATACTTTTTTTGATTACACGCACACAGGTTTTGCAAACATACACAACCATGGTGACAATATTCTTTGCTCTCTGCACTATTAATCAAAAACATTTTTAAATGCAGGACCCAGCAAGTCTAAAAGATGCAACAATTACAATATTATAAACCATCTCAAATTCGTACTAAATCCATATTTGTGTTTACTAATTCTTTACAAAATTTGCACAAAGTTCCTCTTTATATTGGTACTAGTGTACAATTTTTCACATTATTCTTTGCATATCCATTCAGAACATTGATATCACTAAAATCAGGTCAACTGCATTATATTAATTGCACAGCTCTGCACAGTAATGGGGAAAATGTAGCTTGAAAAAGATTGACATGGCCATTTTACAAATTATTAATTAGCTCTTAGCAATAGCAGTGACACAAATTTTTAGTAAAACCCCTGAATTCACAAGAACCCTGGAATTTCTTTATTTACAAGCAGCACTTCCTTTATTTTATTTTCTAAAGCCCACAAGTAATATAATTCACAATGCTATATTTACCAGCAATCCAGTCCATCCTTGAATAACTATTTTTCATTTCTGTGCCAAGGCATTTGTTCAAGCATTGGAACCAATCAAGTTTCATATCATATTTTCTACAGCCAACAGGATAAACTTTATTATCCCCTCTGTGGCCTCAAGCCAAGCACAAAGGCCAATAGCATTGTTTATTTTGGGTCCTGCAATTAGAATCACCTAATTCACTGCTGATTGGGAATTGAAAATGAACTAAAAGCTCAATTCCGGGTTGAAAGGTGTTCAGAATTAAGCGAAAAAAATAATTGTTATTTCTCATGCTTGCCATTTTTGCATAAACTATTACCCAATTCCTTGGCAAATTCCTCCATTATTGACCCTATCACCAATCCTTGATCATCCCTACTTGTAGTAAATAGACGCACCAAAACTCAGCATTAAGATTTGTCCTCAAAAAGTGACACAGAAACATTTTGCCTAAGACTAAACAATGTAAGTTATGTATTACACAAATAATTTTCCTCCATTTAATGAACTTCTCAAAATCTTAGTGCACACAAATTTGTACTAAACGTAGTTTTCTGTTTTCAATGCATTTGCAGATCTACTTACAGTGCCCTCCATAATGTTTGGGACAAGGACACATCATTTATTTATTTGCCTCTGTACTCCACAATTTGAGATTTGTAATAGAAAAAAAAATCACATGTGGTTGAGGTGCAGCCTTATTTTATTAAAGGCCATTTTTATACATTTTGGTTTCATCATGTACAAATTACAGCTGTGTTTATTGTCACCTCATTTCAGGGCACCATAATGTTTGGGACAAATGGCTTCACAGGTGTTTGTAATTGCTCAAGTGTGTTTAATTGCCTCCATAATGCAGGTTTAAGAGACCTCTCAGCACCTAGTCTTTCCTCCAGTCTTTTCATCACTTTTGGAAACTTGTATTGCTGTTTATCAACATGAGGACTAAAGTTGTGCCAATGAAAGTCAAATAAGCCATAATGAGTAAAAAATAAGAATAAAACTGTTAGAGACATCAGCCAAACCTTAGGCTTAAAGTCAACTGATTGGAACATCATTAAGAAGAAAGAGCACTGATGAGCTTACTAATCATAAAGGGGCTGGCAGGTAAAGGAAGACCTCCACAGCTGATGACAGAAGAATTCTCGCTATAATACAGAAAAATCCCCAAACATCTGTTTGACGGATCCGAAACACTCTTCAGGAGTGGCTGTGTCAATGACCACTGTCCATAGAAGACTTCATGAACAGAAATACAGAGGCTACACTGCAAGATGCAAACTACTGGTTAGCTGCAAAAATAGGATGGCTGGGTTACAGTTTGCCAAGAAGTACTTAAAATAGCAACCCCAGTTCTGGAAAACGGACCTGTAGACATATGAGACTAAGATTAACTTGTATCAGAGTGATGGCAAGAGCAAAGTATGGAGGAGAGAAGGAACTGCCCAAGATCCAAAGCATACCACCTCATCTGTGAAACACAGTGGTTGGGGTGTTATGGCCTGGGCATGTATGGCTGCTGAAGGTACTGGCTCACTTATCTTCATTCATGATACAACGGCTGATGGTAGTAGCATAATGAATTCTGAAGTGTATAGACACATCCGATCTGCTCAAGTTCAAGCAAACGCCTCAAAACTCATTAGCTGGTGGTTCATTCCACAGCAAGACAATGATCCCAAACATAATGCTAAAGCAACAAAGGAGTTTTTCAAAGCTAAATAATGGTCAATTCCTAAGTGGCCAAGTCAATCACCTGATCCGAACCCAATTGAGCATGCCTTTTATATGCAAAAAACAAAACTAAAGGGGACCACCCGCCAAAAGAAGCATAAGCTAAAGATGGCTGTAATACAGGCCTGGCAGAGCATCACCAGAGATGACACCCAGCAACTGGTGCTGTCCATGAATTGCAGACTTCAAGCAGTCATTGCATGCAAAGGATATGCAACAAAATACTAAAGATGACTACTTTCATTTACATGTCATCGCTATGTCCCAAACAATATGGTGCCCTGAAATGGGGGACAATGTATAAACACTACTATAATTTCTACGTGGTGAAACCAAAATGTATTAAAATGGCCTTTATTCAAATCTGACAATATGCACTTTCACCACATGTGATTTTTTTCCATTACAAATCTCAAATTGTGGAGTCCAGAGGCAAATAAATAAATGATGGGTCTTTGTCCCAAACATTATGGAGGGCACTGTATCTATGTATATTTATTTTTCGTATCCAAGCCCAACATTTCTGGTTTATTAGAAAAGTATTTAAGTTCTTTCAGTAATTCTGATTAACATTATATATTTTTTTTAAATAATATTTTTATTAAAAGCAAACATATTATGGTAAAGTATATTTACATATTATAGTAAAAAAACTTTTCATATACATCAATCATACATTATTAACATTTTCAATTGTCGATTAATTCTGCTTCTAGTGGGTTTTTTTATATATAGATAAAGAGAGAGAAAGAAAGAATGGCACATATCAACAGGTGGAATAAATTACTTATAATACGTCATTGGAGATAAATTCGTAGATTATAAAGTATAACTTTTCATCTAATCCTGAGTTCAAGTTTCAGTTGGGTTTTCGTGCCGGGCCAATCTATCCCTTCAAATAGTTAATGAATGGAGCCCATATTTTAACAAAAAGTTATTATTTGTCCATTAAGACTTTCTAGATGTAGAGTCTCCGACATTTCCACAATCCACATTTTAATTGTGGGGGTTATAGGGCCTTTCCAAAATTTTAATATTAATTTTTTTCCCAGTTATTATACTGTAGTCGAGGAAGTTTCTTTGGCTTGTTGTGAGTGTTAAACTTTGTTCTGATATTCCAAATATTATTAATTTTGAGTCTGGATCCAATTTAATATTAACAACTTCAGAAATTATTCCAAAAATATCAGTCCAGAAATGTTTAATTTTTGTACAATTTGCAAAAGTATGTGTTAAATTGGCCTCTAGATGTAGACATTTATCACAAATAGGAGAAATATATGGGAAGATTTTATTTTGGAGTAATGTAATCTGTGTAAGACTTTAAAATGCATGTCTGGCATTTAACGAGCATTGATGTATATGCTGTAAACTTTCGTCCCAAATATCTTTCGTTATAGGATGACCTAATTCATTTTCCCACGTGTATCTATATAGTTCCATCGGTGGTACCTCGTTGTTTAAGAGGGTGTTATAAATATAAGCTATTAATTTTTCAGTGTTAGGATGCTTATTCAAACATTCATCAAGAATTTCTGGTTCCCTAGTCCTATAAACTTGTGTATTAGATTTAACATGATCTCTAATTTGTAGATATCTGAAGAAATTATTTGAGTGCAGTCCATAATTCTGTTGTAACTCTTGAGACATTATGGAGGGCACTGTATCTATGTATATTTATTTTTCTTATCCAAGCCAAACATTTCTGGCTTATTAGAAAAGTATTTAAGTTCTTTCAGTAATTCCGATTAACGTTATATCTTTTGAGTACCAAGTTTCATTTCTGCTTTGCAATGTAATCATGAAACAGGATCTGTATTAGGTGCGTGAGAATCAAAAGCATAACCTTTCAGTCTAGTTATCATTGCACCAAGTAAAGTACAGTACATGAAAACAGCAAATATCAAATAAATTACCAATCAAACTATAAAATCAGCAGCAAAGAAATGAAAGAGCTATTTCTGTCTATTAACACATCATCTGAAGAGAGATTTAAAATTCCATTTACATTTGTAATCATACTCACTGCAGTACTTTGGATTCAAATTACAGTACACTATTTATATCCCTTCTACCCAGGTTAAAATACATTTGCTCCACATGCATGCCATGTCAGCTCACACCATGGACCGATGGTTATGTTTCCAAAGTTTTGTAGCTACTGGTAATGATATAAAACATCATCCCAGTCTATTAATTCAGCAAAATTAATCAATTTGAGATCAAAGATTTTCAAGCATTATACTGAACGCCCATAAGGCCTATAAATCAAAAATAAAGAAACAACTTCTATCAACTGTCATGTATAACAATAACTTAAATTGCGTGTTATTTTTGGTAATTTCACCTCAAGACATTATTCCTTCACAGTACAACAGATAAATTAGATGTTTTCAGGTCCCTTGTACTCTTCAACTGGCTCGACACACAAGGACCATAAAGTGTACTTACAGCTTCCCCAGAAGCACTTGGCTCCAGATCTAAATGCATCTTTAAGTCAAGATTCAGTCAGGCCAAGTCTGAGATCGAAGGGCCTCTGCAACATTGCAGTTAATGGCATTAAGGCAGAAAACTGCCGTACCTACAGCCGTATCTAGCACAGAGATGGTTACGATTTTATTCGTGATATTTTGATTTGGGGGCATTATGACAAGACCAGCTTTATTGCATTAGGGTTGCTGTTGAACTGATGGCCGCAAGCCCCTTCTTGACCCACCAATCTTTTGGGTGAAGATAATCCCAGGGATCTGTCGCATAGGTTCTTCCAGGGAAAAAAAAAACACTGGCCATAATGGACGCTTGACATACTCTGTAGTCAGAATGGTATATAATCTGGAAAGTTTCATGTAGGTGGTGGAGTTCCCAAGTATCCGTTGCCTATGTACTTTGAGATTGTAATGGTCCTGATATTAGGAGGTGCTATTCATGTAAATGCCAAGCACTTGTGGTGTAAAGTGGTTAGAAATAGAATTCTATTAACCTGTTGTAATGTCTTAGAACCAAATAGGCATGCTGGGCTAATCCCATTTGCCAGTATTTGGGTCATAACCATCTAAACCTTTCCTATACACATTTGTCCAAATGGCTTTTAAAAGTTCTAATTGTATTCACTTTCATAAGCTTTCTCTGGCAGCTCATTCCAGATACAGACTACACTCTGAGTGAAATAGTTCTCCTCTGGTCCCTCTCAAATTTCTCCCCTCTCACCTTAAGCCTATGATCTATAGCATTAGAATCTTGTACCCTGGGGAAAAGTCAGCGATTGGTCACATTCTGTGTTTTGCAATGAATATTTTTACATGTTTACATTTTTAGAAAATTTCTCCTCCAAATAAGGCCAAATTATTAAAATAATTTGCATATTTCTCTTATTTTCTTACACGATTTGGCTCATCAGCACTTTTCCTTCCCCCATTTGTTTCATGAATCACACTCATATGCCTGTTTGTTCCCTCACTACTTGCTTGCATTAGGAGTAATGTACAGTAGCCAAGTAATCTACCAACCAGAATGTCTTTGGTATGTGGGAGGATTGAAGAGAGTCTGTGGGAAACACGTTTTGATCACAGGGAGAACATGCAAACTCCACATAGAGGATTGGAGAAACCTGGATTATTGGAGCTGCGAGGTAGCCGAGCACTCTGCTCTGCTACAGTGCAAATTATAAATAATATCTCAATCCTAATTAGCTCCCATTGCATTGTTGCCATCGTTATGATTTTTCAACTTTAGCTGATTTACAGATTAATGACATAGCTGCAATACCAAGCAAGCTCTCTGAGGAGATGCGTCTCTGAGGAATTGGGCAGAGAAGAGCCTCTGTTGCTGCACAAAGACGAATTTTGGTGTTCCAACCAAACAACATTAACAGGTTGCCTATCTCATGTGCTCTTTCATTGCACCATTTCTTTGCACAAACCAGTGCAACACTGATATTTTATCTGGTACTGTATGTCAGAGGATGCTCCTGCCTCCTGCATTCTGAGAAGCACCAGGAGATGCCCTCAGAACATGACCAGTTGTCATTAAATGCAGTTTTAAACATTAAACATTTTATTCATTTTTGGATTGTAACTAAGACAATAGAGTATTGTCTATGGTGCCGGAGTAGGCCATTCGACCCTTTGAGCCAGCACCGCCATTCACCGTTACCATGGCTGATCATCCACACTAAGTACCCCGTTCCTGCCTTTTCGCCATATCCCCTGACTTCGCTATCTTTAAGAGCACTATCCACTCTCTCTTTAACAATCATTAATAGGATTTGTTAAAAGGTTTTGCAAAATGATAGGTTATGATAAAATGGGAAAATAGCAAATTAATGAGAAAATGGCACAATAGATTATTTCATGTGCAACACAAGTCTTTATGGAAACACTAAATTTATTGCTGTGAAAATGAATAGATTACCAAATATATTTGATAACCAAGTGCATGTCAGATAAATAATAGAATATAATCTTAATCTACCACTATTACAAAATCATTTTGAAGCAAATAGGCCCGAGCAGCCCTGTGCATTTCTACCAGAGGTTTCAAAAGCAGCCTGGTGCATTACACACAATTGATTTCCCCATCATTTAATGCACATTAAAAAAAGATCTTCAATATCACTTGCATTAATGCAAATTAATCAGTGGCACGCCTCAAGCATCAGTCAGGCAAAGAAACAAAACACCTTGCTTACTTGTGAATGTACTAATCAGCAGAAAGAAAACCCCTTGTGAAGTTCAAATAAATCAGATTCAATCAATGCAGGTTGACAATAAAAATGAAAAAAAGTTTGATTTTTTTTTTTGCAAAATCCTTTATGTGTCATCCTAAACTTCCAATCTCCAAGGAAACTTAGTATCAAAAATAAGTTATGCACAGTAATCCTAGAAGTTCCAATGCAGAGATAGGCCAGTCTGCTCAATTATTTATTGATTTATCCTACAAACAAATAAGTGGTCCTAATTTATATAATATAATAGATCCATAAAGGAACATTTGCAAAGTAATCATAAAACTTACATACAAAGCAGTATTTCTTGGTTTAAAATGTAAAAATGTCTTCCACTGCAGATTTCTGAATGCTTGAGCTTAAGATCCTTCTACACCTTTCACATAACCTGGAACTACAGACCTCAACAAACAATGGTGCCAACCTTCCCCCCCCCCCCTTTTGAGCTCGAGGTACAGCATAAACGAGAGAGAGACAGAGGCCATCAACTTTCCTTGTGGAGTTGTGAAAGAACACTCCTGATCAATTTAGCTGTGTAAGAAATGGGAGGCTCAGAATAATTGTATTGTATTGTATTCAAATTTATTGTCATCGTCTCAATTTGAGACAACGAAATGAATTTCCCTTACAGGTAATAGGAACCTGAAAGAAGCTTTCAGGTTCCTATTACCTACAGTCAATGGTTAGTGAAGTATCTGCTATCTTCAGTATTAAGCAAACTTGGGTCAGGTATGGAGCCAGTAAGCCCACTCTTGGTCTGGGCATTAATCTTTGTCACCAAGAATGTGCTTTGAACACTTCCCACCCTCAACGACTTCCCAGGAGCATTATCCAATGTGGAGTTTTGATTCATGAGCAGAGGAAGGCAAGAAAGTAATATTTTATATTTCATGAAAAATAGGCATGTACTTTGATAACACAGAACAGTTGAAATGCATAAATGAATACATAATATTACAGGTAATTTCTATTGGCAAAGTGCAAGGAATGGCTCTGATTATTTTTGTAGTAAATTGAATGCATTGTCGATGGCTTGTTGTACTCTTCGTTGCAGAATTGTTTATATATCAAACATTCACTCACTCTTTTCTTCAGTTTTCTTTTCATCCTCAGTACAACTACACCTCGTTCAGGAAAGCACTATTCCTATCCCTCACTTTCAAAGTACACACAGTAAGTTTTCATGACCTTACTGCAAGTTATGCTCCTGTACCACTTAGGAAACCTGAACGGAAACCTCTGGAAACTTTGCGTCCCAGCCAAGGTTTCCCTGTGGTTCCCGGAGGTTTTTTGTCAGTCTCCCTCCCTGCAACCTCAGGCAACTACCTGCAACCTCTGGGAGCCGCACGGAAACCTTGGGTGGGGTGCAAAGTCTCCAGAGGTTTCAGTTCAGGTTTCCTAAGTGGGACAGGGGCATTAAACTCACACCTCAATATCAGGCAGTAACCTGAAATGGCAAGACTGAAATATAGGTGTTCCTGCTTTTTCTTTTGTTCTGCTCCATATTTCTGTATAACCATACCAGTTTCATTTTTGCAAAAGAAAACATAACAAGTCATCCCAGTTGCACCAAAAGGATGATGTTCCTTTATATCAGCCATGTTTCCTCCTAGTAACCTTGTTAACTGCTCATAGGCACGATTGGCCAATTGCATTGTCATTTTGTCTGTTTTGTTAAAAAGTGGTTAATCGGACCTCTCGTCCATTTATAAAGTAAAATGCAAATCTTTTGTCGTTCTGAGAAATAAGCCTGCTATCTACAAATTCACCTTTGCAGCTGTTGCTATTAAAGAAAGACAACTAATGAGGTAAGAGAATTCACACACAGTAGGTGACATTTTTGGCAAGCAGAATTATTTATTAATACATGAAATTCAAACATGTTTTTCTGGCTTCATAGCATTGCCCTCAACAAAAGACAACCAAAATAAAATGCACAAAGCCCACAGCTTTATAAGAGATTAACGGTATACAATATGTAAATTAATATAAAAGATTATATATTCTGCAGAGAAGAATCAACCTTCGGCTTCCAAAAAGATCTTCAGTGGATCACAGAATTTAATTTGCCAATAAAAAGAACGTCACAGTCCATGTCTTTCAATTTGATTATTTGACAATAGTGTTTTATGCAAGTTATATTTCACAGCAACCTTCCCAAAATTCTTCAAACGGGGCAATAATGTAAAGTTCTGGAAATATGGCAACCATAATTTCTGCAATGTTTATTTGATGTCGGTAGCTGCTTTAAATACAAGAAATTGCAGTTCAAGCATTGTCCACTTCCTTAGGTAAAATGATTTTTAACAGGAGAATGAAAATAAGGAGACTAGAAAAGGGAGCTAAACATTACCTCACAAGACAGTATCAGCAAATCACAAAGCTACTCAACGGTGGGGGGGGGGGTGGGGGGGGGGGGGGGGGGGGGGGGGGGGGGGGAGGAAAAATCTAAACCTCTAGATCGGATTACATATTGAGATCTTGTATTGGACACAAGACTAGAATTCTATGATGCTGTGCTCCCAACAACTCTACTGCACGCCCTGCATGTGGAGAAGGCAGCTATTCACCTGCTTCATCACATTACGCAGAATACCAATGCACAATTGCTGAAGCAAGTCGACTCTCCAAGTAATCCACTCAATGCTCTTGGGTACAAAAGATAACTCCCTGCACCTCCCCTACCCATTCCCTGGGATGTAGCCATTCAGAGATCCTTCGAGTCCTCTGAAGGCCTGTTTGCATGAGTTGAGATCAGCATCCAGTTCCATTATGGCTAATAAGCCATTTCACTCAGGCTGTGATCCCTTGTAGGATCCTTCGAGTGATGGGTCCTCTCAAAGCTTGACAACCAGTCCTTTGTACATTCTGCAAATGAAACAAAAATGTACATTGTTTTAGAACAAAACATGAGTTTGGTTTCCTACTATAAAATAAAAAAACAATCCTGCGTGAACCAGCTATTTATTTTGTGATACTCTTAGCTGGACATCAAGAAAATGGGTTCAAATCCTCTTCCAAAACCTGAACACAGAAATCTATGCCAACATTCCAATTCAATAATTTGGGATGCCACATGTGTTAGGTTAACTCAGATATGCAACAGAATTCAGTTTAGTTTATTGTCACGTGTATCGAGGTACAGTGAAAAGCATTTGTTGCTAACCAGTCAGTGGCTAGCTAGATAATAGATGATTACATTTGAGCGCTGTACACTGTTGGGATTTAGTTTGGGAGGAAACCTGCTGTATAAATAATGCACACGCAGCTCCTATTGCCGCAGAAGGCTGTGGAGGCCAAGACAAGGGATATTTTTAAGGGAGATAAATAGATTCTTGATTAGTACAAGTGTCAGGGGTTATGGGGAGAAGGCATGAGAATGGGGTGAAGAGGGAAAGATAGATCAGCCATGATTGAATGGTGGAATTCTGCTCCTATGACATCAATTTATGAACTAAATAATCCAGCAATATCTGTAAAGACAGATGCTGGACTTTGTTGTTAGCTTTGTTAAAACTGGACCGCAATCAAACATCCCACAAATTTCAAGGAACAGTTGCATTTGCTGTATAGTGTTACTTAATCCAAACCGTAACCAGTGTAGAAAGTTAACTTTGGTCCATCACAATAAAAGATACATGGAATGGCAAGATAGTCTGCAATGTATTCAAGCCCTCCGACCCGGAAACAAAACTACTAACGTTGTAGGGAATCTACTTTCTTCAGAGTGTAAATTGATCTTTGAGGACTTTTTCCTTAAGAAAAATGAAGTTTTGCTTTTTATCTGTATTCCCGCTTTTAATCCAATTTCTCTTTCAGCAGCAAATAAAACAATTTCTCTGTTCCTTTCTTAGTCAATAAATATCTCTATTTTATGAATGATTATTGGTCCCATCATTTAGCCAGGTCCCACGAGTATAAGAAGCTCACACTTGCAATATATTTGCACACAATTATGAAGAAACTAAGTAGAGATTACTGGACCTCACACCCTTGTAGAAGAGTTCAATAAGTAAATACCTTTTCCTCTTTGCCTGGGTATTACAAATACATTCCAGAACAAATATGATGATTTGATTACCCACCTACTTTAAAACATGAGCTTGCTCATGGCACAATCAAACTGTGGCTTAATGAAAAATGTATTAGTGCTACTTTAACACACATCAAAACAAGATCTTATTCCAAGAAACAAAACAAAGTGCTGGAGTTACTCAGGCAGCATCTCTGGAAAACATGGATAGGTGGTTTTGGGTAGGGATCCTTCTTCAGACTGTAGCATAGGGAGGGGAGGAAAAGAGAGCTTGAAGCAGGACAATGCCTAGCAAGTTATAGGTGGGTACAGGCAGGGGGTGGGGGATCACAGGCAGATGGTTGGACAAAGGAAAGAGATGAAAAGACAAATCCTTTGCTCCCACTTTTTATCTTTTCATTTCTGGCCTTTGTCCAACTATCGACCAATTAACCCCCCCCCCACCCCCCCCATACTCACCCGACACTTGTCAGACTTTGTCCATCCTGCACTCACCTTTCTTCATTCCCCCCCACATCCACCATCAGTCTGAAGAAGGCCAACAAGCTGAAACATCACATCTATGTTCTCCAGAGATGCTATCTGACCCACTGAATTACTGCAGCACTTTGTGACTTTTTATTTTAAACCAGCATCTGCGTCTCCTTATATTTCCATCTTATTCCAGAAGTTGCATTTGGTATTATAAATTTGAACTCATTAGGTTTGGATTTTTGATTTTGAATATTTTTTAAATATGATAGTAGCCCAATCAAGGAATCTTAAGATGCATAACTTTTACAGGGTTTACAATTTGAGTGTAATGAATATTAAATAATTTATTAGATTAATTGATGTCAGTTCACTGTTCCATTTAACTCTGCACAGCAATCGTCTCAAAATTAATTTGAAAAATGCTTGTTGAAAAATACAGAACAAGCAGTGGAGAGCGACTGAAAGGAAGCGAAATTTATTAACTTTTGTTTCCCATTTTATGGTTTGAATATTGCAGAACAATAAACCACCAGAATTTGCAATGGGTTTTTCATCAGCCAAAAACCTGTTGCATTCGCACTGTTGAAGATTTGCCAAGTTGGGGCATTACCAGTAGGCATTCCTTTATTATATTTGAACCATGTTCTGAATAGTCCAAATAATTGCATCAAAGAAAACTGGAGGAAGTTTTGGTGCTGGTGTCACACTGTGCAGACACAGGGCCTTTAGCCCACCACGTCCATTCAGACCATCAAATATCCATGTATCAGTGCTTGGTATAAACCAATCACTGCCTTAGCGTTCAAGTGCTCATCCAGATGCATCTTAAAATGTTGTGAAAGTAACTGTTTTAAACCATGCACTCAGACGATATATTCCAGATCTCAACAACTCCCTGGGTCAAGAGATACAACCATGGATCTCATCCAAGCCTCTTATCCCTCCCCATAAAGCTATTCTCCGATTTCAAACTCCTCTGCTATGGGAAACAGTTCCCTAGTGCTCCCCCATAAAATGCCCCACATGATTTTGTACACTTCTATTAGATTCCCCCTCAGCTTTCTCCATTCCAAGGAAAACAAATCCAGTCTACTCTGTTTCTCCACATAGCTGAAAAGTTCCATGCCAAGTAACATCCTGACAAATATCCTCTGCACCCTCTCCAGTCCAACTCAGTCCTTTCTATAGTGTGGTGAGCAGATCTGTACACAATACCCCAGCTGTGGCCAAGCCTATGTTTAAAAAGATATGCCATAGCCTCTCGTCTCTTATATTCCGTGCCCTAGTTAACAAAGGCAAGTCTTCTGGTTAGTCTTCTTCAGCAACCAAAAACATCCGTGAACGTGAATGCAAAGTCCCCCTGCTCCTCAGTACTCCCTGGGGGTGCTGCACTGATCACAGTGCAGTGATGTTCTACCCTTATTAGTCCTCCCAAAGTGGATCACCATGCATTTATCCAAATTACATTCCATCAACTATCGTGCTAATATGAGAAATGTCAGCCAGGGCCGGATTTACGTAGAAGGTAGACAAGCTTAAGCTTAGGGCCCCGCGATCTAGGGGGGCCTACTCACCTCGCTGCCTCACCGGAGTAGTCGAACCTCGCCGCCCCACCGACCATCCGCCCACCGGGACCTCCTACTCTTTGCCCGCTGACCCTCGCCACTCCACCGCCCTCAAGCAGCCCGCCACCGTCGCCTTACCTGCAGCCTGGACTCGGCACCGGGCCTGAACTTTCCACGCTGCAGACTCCAAGTCCCCCGAGTTTGACTGCGCTGGGTCCTAGTGCTAGTCCCCCTAACCCTGGTAACCTCAGTGACTGTTCCACTGGGTCTTCCCAATTCCCCTCAAACCATGTGACCCCAGCTCTTCCCCACCCACACTACAGTCCTCATACCCCCCCTACCCCCTGACCACCCACCACCCCTCCACCAGACATCGCCTTGGCCTCAGTTCACTCACCTGCCTTCCTCCGGCCCCAATCCCCATCCCTGCCGTGTGTTCACCATCCCCCCTGACCTCCCACTCTCAGATATCGAACGGTCTGTCCTCAGCAGAGGCCTGACCTTTGTCCCCCTCCATGAATCTGCACCTCAATGAGTTCCGCGCCCATATAGATTTGGAGCTCTTCTTCCGTCGCCTCGTCCTCACACCGTTCTTCCATGGGAAAGAGTCCTCGCCCCCATTGATGATCCCATTTCCCGTCTCCAATGGACCCCCTCCTCTTGGACCCCTCCCCCCCCCCCTCATGGCCATTGGTACAATGTAATTTGGGGGTCACCATCCAACGTCGGAACGGGAGAAACTTCTCAGCAGCTTGGACTTCTGAATCGGCCACTTCCTAACCGGAGACCGCGGCTCCTGAAGTCCACAGGCTGAGCTGGGTGGAGATTCACACTGGTGGCCCTCGGCAAAGGGTTCCCAGGGCTCCGTGATATTAAAATCTGGGCGGCCTGAGGCTGGAAGCTCCGCAAACCACAGCTCCATGATGTTGAAGCAGCAGGCCCAACACTCCAGAGCTTCAAACATCGTTCCACGTAAGGCATCGCCCGATCCGCGGTGAATCCAATATGTATAAAGTGCAATGCTGCCAGTGCTTCATTTATTATTATCCTCTTCACATGTTTTCTGAGAAATCTAATTACCCTGTATTTTAGATGAAGGTCTTGCTATTAGGAATATTATGTTAACAAGATCCACTGCAGCTCGAGTCAGGTTGCGTGTACTACAACATTAAATCTCACCATAACCGCCAATGGGAAATTTCCCCCTGATGGACGATTTTTCCACATTTAGAGAAGTGGAAACCAAAACAGTAAGCAACAGAATGCTCATTCCAATTAAGGTGATCTCTGTAAATGTCAGTTGAAGAGACAAGCACAACAGCACTGTAGATGGGCCAGCTTAGAGTAACCAGGGAGGCTGGGATTATTTACTTTACCCAGGGAGAGGTTCAGGGAACATTTAAAAGGAGGCATTCATGGTCACATAAACGAGAAATATTAGTGGTGGCTGAAGTCCAATGGTGGCTGATGATCTATTGGTGGTCAATAAATTTGAAAAAAAATACAAGCTTCAGAGGTCAAATCCTCAGGAGAAAAAAAAAAATCACCTATTCGAAAAAAACAAAAAATGCATAATAATATTTGTGGTTCTGGCATTATGCTGCAACTTTCAGAACAATGATGAGTTGTTATTGGAAATATTAGCAAATTCCTGGGGTGCACATTCTGAGGCCATGCAGGTTCAACCAGTTCTTCTCCAGATTAGGAAATAGAAAGAAGGTGCAGTCATATTACAATTCTCCCATTGTTGAGTGGAAATGCTGTGACCACAGCAGGGTTAATTGTGCAATGGGAAAGGAATATGTTGACAGATTATTCAAACTCTCAATATCTGTAATCAATGTCTGTCTGGATATGAGAGGCAGCAAAGTTAGACTGCCATGTGGTTGGTCGTGTCAGCATTATAATGCTGCAGGCCAGGACTCCCAGACATGCCAGATGTCAAGAACCATTGAGCAAGTCACATGTACCTTCCACTTTATGCATCCTTATCGGGGAGCTACACTGAAATTCACATCAGGATAATAACCATGGTTGGGTAGATATGCAAGGCACAACACTTGTTAATTATTTTGAATTTTGATAAAGATTGCTCTAATACCTAGCGACCCGACCCCTCTGTTATCTGTGAATATCAATGTTTGCCTTTAGCAGAACCATTAAGGATGGAAAGACTAGCTTTCAAATGTTAAAATAGGGGAACAAAAATTGTTCAATTGCACTTCCAAGAATTTGTGCCCAAGAAACTGTCAGACCCAGTGTCATCTTTTGGAGAAACGCATGTTCTACAATGAAATTGTCCTGCATGCTGCTAATTCTTTTCAAATGGAACTTTGCAGGAAGCCACCAAGCAGAATCATTCCTTATGACTTCCAAAAGACCTTCTCAATGAGAATTTTATTTCAGCTGTAGGTTTGTATGTTGTGTAACCAATCTGCTTAAGTGGTTTCCTACGTCTATTATAACTAACTGTGCGAGAAACTAGACCAATCAGCAATCCTCTCACTTGCTATGCAAAAGGGAAAAGGCGGCAAGGAGGTGGATTGGTACAATATAAAATCAGCTTGCTTGGAGATAGACACAGATATGCCTGATTAATTGTTGATGACCATACCATAGCTGCACAATAGCAGCAGAAACCTTTGTAATTCATGACTGAAGTTGCCCAGAGTGATACAGCTGCAAAGGAATGAGAAGCCTGCATTTAACAAAAAATAACAGAATCCGATCTTTATATTTTCAAACATATGTGGCTAAAGTGACATAAGTATCAAGCTCAAGCATAAATTAATTGCAGGCTGACCAATGCAACCAACATGTCCAGAGGAACTTGGAAAGGATATGTGGTAGACAAAGTGATGCTGCAATCTGACAAAATTAAAATCGCATCAGCTGACATGCCAAAGCATAAACTATTTTCTCAAAATGGTAACTTTAGAATTCAGACCAATATTTGTAGAAATATGCAATAATAGTAAAGGGAAAAAAATCACATTTCAGAAACATGGCAACAATTCATTTCTGGAGGAATAAATAAAGGGTAACAATATTCTATGAATTTTGAGTAACTGAATACCCAAACTGTTTGAATTCATTCATTGCAAAGGCAACATCCTAATCAAATCTTTCAAGCAGGAAAAGAAAGGACTGACTTGTGCTTTTAACTTTTCACTTGCTGACTTTTACTGAATACTAATGCACCTAATATATTTCCATATCCCAATTTTTCAACATCTGCTTTATTTTTAGCAATGCTCAAAATGTTAATCTATACAAGTCACATTTTTTTGTTACAGCAATATATAGATTTACTGGAATTATTCCAGCCATGTGGAATTGTAGCTATAAGGGTAGGTTGGAGAAACAGGAATCAAATGAGATGAGAGCAAGAACTCTTCTTTTTTTTAATATACTAAATAATACAACAAGTCATAATGACTCAGAATCTGCTGCCATGCGGGCAGTAGATATGAAGGAAAATTTGAATTCAGAAGGAAACTGAAAAATGTCTCACACAGAGAGACACTATGCTGATGGAATGTGTGGAAAGGGACTGGTTGAATGGCTCTAAAAGGGGCAAGCATGGACTCTGTGGGCATATGGCCTCCTCGTGTACAACAATGACTGTGAATTAACTATGACTTTTATTCATAGTAAACTATGACTTTGAATATGCCAATTAACCCCAATCAATAGCTTTCAGTAATACAATAAGCCTTCTGTCTGTGAAAACCTTTTGGTTAATGTTTGCAGGTCTATCCCGAGAGACATACCAAGCTCCCGGTCATCAACAGAGAATCCATTCTATTTCTTTGAAAAAAAAGATAATTCAGCAACATCATAATCATACCATATTTGCCAAGTATGTTTTGCAACATACGAGGAATTTGATTTGCCATAGTCATATTAATAAAATGCAACAGAACACACAAAATACATTTTGACATAAACATCCTCCACATTCCTCACTGTGATGGAACGCAAAAAAAAGTTCAATCTCTTCCCTTCTTGGTCCTCGGGTAGTCGGGGGCCTTGAACCTTCCATTGACGGGACGATATTACTCCCATAGCCAGCGGCAGGCCTCCTCGTTGGGGCGATCATGCTCCTGCATCGGGGGAAATCTCAGCTCCCCCGCGCCGGGTGATCTTCCTCGGGTTGGGGCTAATCGAACACCGTGCAGTTTTGGAGCTTCCCAACTCGGTCTCTTCCAAGACTGCGAGCTCCTTGATGGTATAGTCCACAGATGTCGCTCCCAGGCAAGGAATCGGCTCCAATGGCACGTTCACGCACCGCGGTGGGGCTCAAAGTCAGTCCCAAGCAAGGCCTCCAGCTCCACGATGTTAGGCCGCAGAGCGACTGGAGATACGACTCAGAAAACAATTGCATCTCCGACAAGGTAAGAGATTGAAAAAAGTTTCCCCTGACCCCCCCCCATAAAACAAACCGAAGAACATTAACACAAACATTTTAAACGCAATAAAAATAACAAAAAGACGTATAGGACAGGTAGACTGCAGGCGAGGCTGCCATCGAAGCGCCACCAGGTAAACAAAAATGGCCGCTGGTAAATCTCTCTTTGCAGTAAAAATAGTTAATAATCAGCTACTACTACATTTTTTTTGTTCAAGGACATTATTATCCAGCAGAGTATCAATTTAGTCTGCTACACACAGGCCGTACAGAGCCGATTAAAGTCTGCACAGTTAATATGGAGAGACAGTTTTTGCTTACTTGATATATTTGATTCAAAAAATGACACTGCCCCATCAAATTTGGCTCAACAAAACCGGGCCTGCACAGCAAAAACTAATATGGCTTCTCCACAACACACTTCACTACAGATTTGTTTCTTAACATAGTGAATATTTTATTAGCACGATTATCTTGCCATTTAAACTATCCTTTACTATTTAATTTTTTTTTAAAATCAGCATATAGTTACATAAAAGACTATAACAACCTCAGGTCCACTTATCCATCCAACTCATTCAAATCCATAAAATGCAACCTGAAGAACAGTTTCAATCAGTTTTTCAAGCTTACATTTTACAGAACCACAACTCTGGGGGTCAAGGCAGCCCTACCACACCATCCTTAATAATTTAACAAGACAATCTCCATCATTATTTAAACCATGGGGAACATTTGATAATGACATCATAGTTTAATATTACAGAATATAACATCTGGGACTCTGTCTGCACATACAACATGCAGGGCAAAATGATTACTCTGTGATAAGCTCAAGGTCTCAAAACATTTAACAGTGTAGTGGTAACATTATTACACCTCCTGTCACTGTATTTAATTTACGACAGGGGATTACCAGAAATGGAGCCACAGAGCTTAGGCCAAGGGGGGGGGGGGGAGAAGATAACCTTTTTATTAAAAAAAATAGAACTAGAGCTGCCAGCTGTAAGATTAGCAAGCACTTCACCAGGGACTGAATTCATACTATGAGAGTTTTGTACAGAATGAGCATTGTCACACAAATTACCTTTCAAGCTTTGGCCTTTCAAATAAATGCATTAACTGCATTTTAAACAAAAGTATAAATGAGGTTTGATATACTTTGCTTTATTTTTAAACCAGAAATAAATCCAGAATCCCAGAGAGAAAGCTTCCTCCTCCCCGTCCCCAAAAGGATAAAAAGACTTATGTTGGCAATTTATTTAACAATGGGACAAATCTCCCTGGATCTGGCCTGTGGCCTGGATTTGCCATCCACAGTCCCCACCTACCCACAATCAACTGGGCCAGATGTGGAGGACTAATCCTGCTGACCTTCACCACTCTGGGTTCAGGTAGCAAGGTCTCAGCAGCAGCCAGGCCTCAGGTGGCATAGTGCACATGTCCTGCCCCCAGAACACCAAGACATGAGGGCAAATTGGGGGGGGGACAAGGGGTCAGAGGGACCTTTGCATTTTGTCAAAGCCTGTAACCAATCTTAGCCAATTTAAAATGTTTCCAATATTGTGACGTTTAAAATATCAAAACTGATGTAAATAAGTAAACTGAATTTAATATTGAATATTTTTAATACTTTTTTTTTTATTTTTTTAAACACATTAAAACATTGCGAGTTCAATGGTTTTTAATTATTTTCTTCACCTAAATTCCATACTTGCAAGACAAGTATCCTCATTGAAATCAACTCCTCGCTCTAATTTCCCAGCATAATGCGTAATGACAGATGTGGCATAATCAGTCATTCAGCATCTCAGAATTGCAGCACGAACACGCGATCCAGGACATTTCTGCTGTGACGGCTGAGCATAGATACATCCCATCTGAACCACCAGCCAAAGCCAGAAATATTCTCCCGCGCCCCAAATGTGTTTTGTGCATTTCAGTGTACCAACGCTGCAACTATCTTAACTCATTGCATTTGTTTGTGAATATCAAAAATAATAGTTAATAACCTGGCTGGTAATTTGAAGATGAAAGAAAACTGATTTATAAAATTGTGGATATTAATAGGCAAATATGAATGTGCAGATTCTGCCAACTGAGAACATCAATTTAATTGCAACTTATATATATTAAAGTGGATATATGTAAGGCAGAGATAGATCTTGATTAGTACGGGTGTCAGAGGTTATGGGGAGTAGGCAGGAGAATGGGGTTTCGGAGGGAGAGATAGATCAGCCATGATTGAATGGTGGAGTAGACTGGCCTAATTTTGCTCCTATAGATTTATAATTTAAAAACCAATGCTGACCAATAACTGGAAAAATAATCTCAACCAAATCCATATGGTCGTAGAATTATACAGCACAGAACTGGGCCCTTTGTCACACCATGTCCATGCTGATCTTTATTCCCAAATACACCTATCGCATTTGTCTGCCTGAGGTCTATTTTGTCCATTCCTTGCTTATTCAAGTGTCTATCTAAACGCCTCTTAATTGTACCTCTAACAGCCAGTATCAACCACTCACGGTGTAAAAAAAAACTTTCCCCTCAAATCTATGACAGCAGCAAACCCTCTTAACATTACATTTAACTTTTAGCCTCTCAATGGCCAAATGCTGCTCCAAGATTCATTCCTCTGGCTGCTACTCCCAGAAAAGTTGGCAGTTTATAATTTCACTTCATGTTCCTACTAAGTAATCCGTTTCAAATATTCTAATTTATTCTAATTACTTAGAATCAGTTTAAATTACTCACCTTGTGTCAATTTGCCATGCTTTACTTACACCTTCATCTATGGAAGCACTGCAGTGCAACCTTACACAAGGGTATAATTATAGAATGACCAGTTTACATGGCAATCTGTTAGTCTAGTTTAGAGATAGCGCGGAAACAGGCCATTTGGTTCACCAAGTCCACGCCAACCAGCAATCCCCACACACTAACACAATCCTACACACTCTAGGGACAATTTACAATTGTCATTATATAACTTTCTTCCATCCCGCAGCAAAACCCAGCTATTCCATTTTTTATCCTTGTTTGCTCAACCCTTCCTACAATGCAACTACACCATTCACTCCAACCAGTCCCCGACAGCAAGTCCCACAGTCTCAGCACACTTTTTATAAGGGGGCTTCATACAAATTCTACACTCTATTTTTTGTATTAGCTTAATCTAATGCTCTCTAATTAGCTTCTTATGCAAGCAGAAATAAACCCTATATCCATCACCAAATCAAAACCTCCCATTAAAAAAAAAAATTCAATAACCTTTTCATGGCACAGCCTTTTCAAGAGAGGCATGGCCTGTTCATTTTTTTCTTGTAAATCTCTAATTTCATCCTTGCAAATCCTTTTCACCCTCCACAGTTCTTCAATATTCTTTTCATAAATATTTCAAGACAAACACTGCATAATAATCCATCGATGGTCTAGCAAAGATTCCATACAGATTAACCATAGATCCTCACATTTCAATACTACCCTTCAACCAAAAACACCCCAAGTGCCTGGTTTGTTTTTGCTGTAAAATTGATTTCCCAACCCAAGGAAGTGAATTGGCACGTACTCCAAGGACTATTTATTGTTCTGTTACATCTAGACTCGTATCTTCCCATTAATTTGGCATTCCCATTCTTACTACCAAAAATCTACGACTTCTGCAAATTAATTAATGTACTTTGATCATTTGTCTTCTTCGGCATTCCAGCCCATCTTCAATATAAATATGCTTGTATTGACAAATTTTGAAATTTAAATTGAGGATCAATTAACAAAATATCTTATTAACTGGTGCAGCGGCCTCAAGGGTAGTTGTTTTAATTCTGCTTCTGTTTCTTATATTCTGCATATGACAGTTTAGAAGATCGCCTCATTGAATATCCCATTCCATCTTCCAGCATGACCCTGAACATTCAGCTGAATATGTTTATTCCCCACACATCCCTTTATTTACAGCCACCCACACCATTCTTTTGAAGCTTGACAGTACCTTGAGACAGAGCACCTCATATCTCAGTTGGCTCCTTGCAGCTTTCTAAGTACCTGTACTGCACAATTTCAGATCCCGGCTCTGTTCTCAGGCAGCAAATGGTAATAAAGATTCTGCCGCATTTTGATAGTCACCATAATCTTTACTTGTTGCATTACAATTTTTGTCTTACCTATTTATTTATTTATTTACTTACTTATTTGAAATTGCATCTTTCTCCGCTGACCTCTTTTGTTTTTGCTGCCTTTCCCGCCCCCAACCATAAACCAAATTTCCCTGTTCTGCGCCTCCTGCTACATTTGATATTTTCCAGCTTTCTAGTTTGAGGTTGCAGTGGTGAAAGAACACAGTAAAATCCTACCAACTTGATCCTTACAAAATACACACTGGGAATTGGCTTAATCCAGTTCTTAAAATATCAGAATAAAACAATATTAATTAGGGTAAATTGTAAGAAAATGCATTAGTAAAACAACAAATCTCACACCCTTCTAGTCATCCAGTCTTCACTGATTTGAGCACCAGTCAGTAGCAACAGGTCTCACAGCCCTCTGTCCAATGGAGACTCTGTCCTGGTCTAGAGAACTCCAAGGTCCTGGCACCATTCCTGAAGTTTTTCTCTCCCCCTGCATCCTCCGCTCACACTTCTACCGTAACGTACAAATGGCAGTGGGCCATGTTTTCAAAACTACCTATTCTTCTCGGTACTGAAAACGAGGGTTATTTATTACATCCGGCGTCAAGTTTGTCTCGAATGCCTCTCAGAAAGAAAAGTTTAACTTATCTTCTTGCTCGACATCCTTGTAGGTGGCCCTATGGTTACTGGTTCTTCCAAGTGAGCTAAAGCATTTTCCCAAGCATCCAATTTGTTTTCTAACCAAGCCTACTTGGCATGTGGTGCTTCTCGTAGACAATTTCATGTTGGCTGAAATGTCAATATCAGAGTGGAATTTGGCCAATCAGCCCATTGAGTCTGCTCTGCTGTTCGATCAGGGGTGATCTATCTCTCCCTCTCAACCCTGCCTTCTTCCCATAACCTTTGATGCCCTTACTAATCAAGAATTTATCAATATTCGCCTAAAATTACCCAGTGACTTGGACTTCACCGCCATCTGTGGCAATAAATTCTCTGGCTAAAAAGAAATCCTCCTCATTCTAAGGTAGGTTGTTTTATTCTGAGGCTGTACTCTCTGGGCCTAGACTCTCCCATGACTGTAAACATCGTCTCCACATCTACACCTTTCATTATTTTGGTTGCTTTCAATGAGATTCCTTATCCTTCCAATATCTATCAAGAACAGGACCAGATCCATCAAATGTTCCTCATACCAATCATCCCCGGGATTATTCCTATAAACCTCCTCTGGACTCTTTCCAATGCCAGCATATCCTTCCTCAGATATGGGGTTCAAAACTGCTCACAATATTCCCAATGTTGAATGACCAACACCTTAATCATTACATCCTTGCTTTTATATTCTGGTCTTCTCAAAATTAATACTAACATTGACTTTGCCTTCCCTGCAACGGACTAAACCTCTAAATCAACCTTATGGGAATCCTGCACCAGCACTCCCTAGCCTCTTTTCACCTCCAATTTCTGAACCATCTTCTCATTTAGAAAATATTGTACACCTTTATTCCTTCTACCAAACTGTATGGCTGTACAGCTTACTCCACTGTATTCCATTTGCCCCTTCTGTACCCACTCTCCCAACCTGTCTAAGTCCTTCTGCAGACTGTTTCCTCGATCTTCATATTTATCTGCAAATTTGGCCACAAAGCCATCAATTACAGTTTGTGAGGGTAATGTGTCAACCATGTACCAATGAGTTTATCTATCTTTGCACCACGGTGTAAAATACAGCCATTAACTTAAAAGTGCACTACAACTAGCCCCCTAGAGTATCAACAGCAGCAAAACATGTTCTACCACATTCTGCAAACTCATGGCTCACCCTATTAACCATTAAACTGAAAGAAGTCCTATTTATTTACTGAGCCTTGTAGCAGGTCTTGCTAAAAGCAGTACGAAGTATCATACTAAATGATGAGATTACAATGCGGATCTGTGTGCAAGTTGTATCTGCCTGCTGCAAGCAATTTCAGACACAATAGAACTGATCAATACTTAGCCGTGCTGTGCATCCTTTCATGAATGGGGCAGGCCACTTAAACTGTTTACAAGCAATGCCCCAATAGAACTGATCAATACTTAGCCGTGCTGCGCATCCTTTCATGAATGGGGCAGGCCACTTAAACTGTTTACAAGCAATGCCCCCTGATAGTAGAGTCCAAGGATGAATCCTCCATAACTATTTACAGGCAGAAAACTGAAGTGACCTTCTCTGGCAGTCCTCTCCATCATCATGATGTCAGGAAACAGCCAAGTACAAGCCAAGGCCGAATGCAACAAGGGGTTTAGGTATCAATTGCATCTTGACAAGATGCACGAAACAGCATTGCAAAATATAAATGGAAATTGGTGGAAACATTCCGCAGGTTAAGTATTTACTGCAGATGCATTTCTATTTAGTTTTTGTGCCTCAAACAAACTTGTTCTGGTGAAGTTATAACCCTGGCAATCATCCAGCAGAACTATAGTCAAGATAGACACAAAATGCCAGAGTAACTCAGCGGGTCAGCAGCATTTCTGGAGAAAAGCAATAGGTGATGTTTCAGGGCGAGACCCTTCTTCAGACCAAGAGTCAGGACTGAGACCATCTTCAGTGTAAACCAGCATCTACAGTTCCTTCCTACACATATGTTCTACAGTCACCATTTTAACAACCTTCCCTACATCTCATGGTTAGAGTGAGGCCATTCAAGAACAACTGCACAAATTTGAGTTTCTTTTGAACTTCAGATAGGTTGCATAAATACAAAAGGAGTGCACAACATAAAAAAACTGGGATTGAGAAATGTAAGTAACAACACAGTAGATGAGCAACATGCATTATCAATTTTTAGCAGGAAAGTTTAACATCATGAGTTAATGGCATTCTCTCATTTGCAGCCATCATTCTAGCAGCCACCTTTGTAACTATACTGGGCAAACCACTGAGATAGATTCCTTAGCAACAGGGCAGACGCTGGGTATTCCATGGAAACTGCATCAGTTTTGATCTAATAAACTATTGACCCACCTATAAAGGCACATCAGTTGTGTTGAGTGCAGATCCAGAAAAAACAAGTTCAGCACGATCCACAATTAAACAACTACTTAACCACCAGATTTTCAATATCTTGCATTTTCACTCTCTCCATCACCCCCTCCATGAATTTCTAAAGGACTGAAACTCACCAAGCCTACTTCATCAAGAATCTCACATATTCATCGTATTTCAACTTTGTGAGCTTCATGGTACAACTTTGTAAACTATGTGGTCCATAAGAACATTATAGACTTCTACTTCCCTTCTAAGTACTTCTCCACTTGCCTTTGACATATCATCATTCCCTCAATAACACTGTGTCAAAATGTCCCAACTAATAAACCTGCAGACTTCAAGGCTCCCTATCAGCCTCAAGGGATGCAACTGGTAAACGTCACAGCAGATCCTCGTATCCATGAGTGAATAAATTAAAATAACCATCCCTTGGGTACACAAAACCTTTTCCAAATTGCACTGTTAGCTCAGAACTTTGTAAAATAGCTTAAATTGCACATGAAAAAAAATGATTACATCTCTTAAAATTCTGTAAAGGGAAGTCAATGCAAAGGTAAATTAAATACCAACAATATTCTCTAATAGCTTTTCAAATAGAAGGTTCTTAAAACAGAATAAATTAACAAATGACAATTGTGCTGCTATTTGAAAAAGACTTTAAAAAGTATCCCACCTTTGGAGTTTAGTAAAATTACTTAATTTCGTCAAACCTAGTTTCAATCAATGTATCATCTTTTCATAGCTTTGAAAACCACAAGCATCAATATCAGATTAGGCATATTATTGCCAGGATTATTGTGCAAATGGGGATTAAATATCAGATAGAATATCTTCAAAAGACACAAATCATGTTTTCTGAGTTAATACTAATTCAGATTTGAAAAGACTTCATCAGTTTATGAATCAGAAGACACACGTTCATTGTGTTGATTAATATCACCACTGTATCATTTTTCTGGTATTAGCATTGAGCGCACACACTGGAGAGCCCAGGTCAGCCAAAAGGCTACAGGTAATTTTCCAAACATCAAAGTACTCCCACTACAGCATCAGTAAATGTCTACACGCCATTATTTTGGCTTTCCACGCAAACTTTCAGAATCCCAAATATTTTTTTACTTTTGATGGATCACAAGGAAATGCAGATGTTAACTTCCCAATACATATTTTTGAAGATGATAATTTAGATAGAGAGTTGCACAAGTGTAAGGAAAGCAAAAAACTATGTATCATCTGATTAGCATAGATTTCTATCATATTTTCAATACAAGTCTTCTAAATATCTTAAAATAACTACTGTTACAAAGATAAAATTAGACACAGATATTAGTAAGCCAATTACCAGCTTGTCTTTGAGTAAATGTCCACCTCAGTCAAATATGGAGATTCAAATTTCTCTTCAGACAAGTGATGGACAGAGACTAAAAAGGAAATGCTGCATATTCAGAAACGTCATGTTTTCATTTAATCCCAGGTTTGAACAACTTATAGATATCTTTGTGGATTGTTCCGACAGCTTACATAAGATTCTTCTTTGTCAAAATAAAAATAACCTTAAAACAATTTATAGTTTGGTGTGTACATGAATTTTCTAGCCAAAACTGGCTGCAATGGCTCCCAATATGAAAATGACAGCTTCTCACAAAATAAAAATTTCAAACCAACTTATGGCCAATTTGTAACAAGATCTATTTGACCCCACAGATGAGCACCACACCTTAATATCACACATCGTTTATGATTTTATTACTTCAAGCTCGCTGCCCTCTAAATCCTCCAACCTTATCATACCCCAACCCCGCAGGCCAGATTTTATCTTCTCCCCAAAATTCACAAACAGAACAGTCCTGGCAGACCGGTTGTTTCTGCTTGTTCATGTCCCACCGGATTAATTTTCACATACCTCGACTCCATCCTATGGGCATTTGCATGGGCGCCAGCTATGCCTGCCTCTTTGTAGGGTACTTTGAACAATCACTGTTCCTCTACCTCTGCTACATAGACCACTGCATCGGTGCTACCTCCTGCACCCATGCAGAACTCACTGACTTCATCAACTTCACGACTAATTTCCATCCTGCACTCAAATTTATTTGGACCATCTCTGACATCGCCCTATCGTTTCTTGATTTCACTGTTTCCATCACTGGAGACAGACTATTGACCGACATCTAACCTACTGACTCCCATAACTATCTAGACTACACTTCTTCCCACCCTGCTTCCTGTAAAGACTCTATCCCCTACTCCCAATTCCTCCGTCTACGCCGCATCTGTGCCCAGGATGAGGATTTCCATACTAGTTCATCGGAAATGTCCTAATTCTATAGGAAACGGGGATTCCCCTCTTGCATTATAAATGAGGCTCTCACTAGGGTCTCCTCGATATCCGGCAGCCCCGCTCTTGCTCCCCTCCCCCCCACCATTCGCACCAAGGACCAAGTCCTCCTTGCCTTCACCTTCCACCCCATCGACCGTTGCATACAGTTTATAATCCAAAAAGACTTTTGCCACCTCCTACGGGATCCCACCACTGGCCACATCTTCCCATCTCCACCCCTTTCTGCAAAGACTGTTCTCTCCGCAACTCCCTAGTCAACTCGTCCCTTCCCACCCACACCAACCCCTCCCTAGGTACTTTCCCCTGCAACAGCAGGAGATGCAACACCTGTCCCTTTACCTCCCCCCTCGACTCTAAGGTGCCTGACAGTCTTTTCAGGCGAGGCAGAGGTTCACTTGCACCTCCTCCAACCTCATCTACTATATCCGCTGTTCCAGGTGTCAACTTCTGTACATCGGCGAGACCAAGCGCAGGTTCGGTGATCGTTTCACTGAACACCTCCGCTCAGTCCACGTTAACTTACCTGATCTCCGGGTTGCTCAGCACTTTAACTCCACCTCCCATTCCCAATCCGACCTGGACCTCCTCCATTGTCAGAGTGAGGCCCAGCGCAAATTGGAGGAACAGCACCTCATATTTTGCTTGAGTAGCTTACACCCCAGCAGTATGAACATTGATTTTTCTAACTTCAAATAGCCCTTGCTTTCCCTCTCTCTCCATCCCATCCTCCTTCCCAGTTCTCCCACCAGTCTGACTGTCTCTGATTACATTCTATCTCTGTCCCGCCCACTCCCCTGACATCAGTCTGAAGAAGGGTCTCGACCTGAAACGTCACCCATTCCTTCTCTCCAGAGATGCTGCCTAGCCCGCTGAGTTACTCCAGCATTTTGTGTCTACCTTTGTAATAAAGAGCGATGTTAGGATGTAGGTGTGCACCCTCTACAATATTCACGTCAGATTACACTTCATTGCCTTTACCATGACTCTTTTTGCCTCCATTGTCCCTCCTCCACGGATTTTGCTAGCTATTTATATTTTATTATCAACTTCCATCACTCACAACATCAACATCCTTCATTATATGCTGAGTGAACAAAAGCATACCCAACCTTATATTCAAGTTTTCATCAGATATTGCAAATGGAACCAAAAGACTTGTTGCCTACTCTTGTTTTGCTTATTTATGTTGTTCATTTGCATGCATATACTGCTCATTTTGCCATGTACTCTCAAATGAAACTCCATTTTCTGGCCTCCTACACCATATTTTCTAATAATTAAAATCTTCCACCAAACACTCATCTGTAAATTAATCTTCCACTCTGCGACCTTAGATACAAGAACCTACCAACATTACCAGAAAAAAAGGCACATTTAACTTTGGTGTTCTCAGAAGAGCAAACAATAATGAAATAAGCTGAATAATTATTTCACTCAACTACTACAATATGAAGTATCAGTCGTTTATAGCAAGAACTTTCATCAACCTATTCTTTCTTTCATGACAATATCCAACCTGGTGCAGACTTTGTGGTTTAGGCACTGATCATTCAATATTTGATGATCAGCCAAATTCCGAGTCAAAACGGATGGAGAGACAACTTCTGCTGATGTTTTCTTTCTCAACACCCTGGTCAATGTGTATTTTATTCTGGAACATTTAAGCAAACTATAAATAGAAATAGTCACACACAGGGAAGAAATCACCAAGAATGACTCAGAAATGTACTTACACATATCATCATATTTGTTTTCAATACGTTTCTCCTTCCAGTTTGTCTCAAACACTGAATGCTTCTACTTTTTCAAATGTCTACTTGGGATATATTCAATGATTAGGATTCAGTCATGAGAGCGATGAAGCAGTCTGAAACACGATGTGGTTTTCATTCCAAGTCCACCATCAAAATTTACAGATTTGTTTCGCCAGCAGGCACAAAGATTTTTGCTTCTTTGATTAATGATGTTAGCATGATCATCATTCAAAAAAAGATTCAAACTTGATGTGCAATCATGCTGGTATCTGGTCATAAACAAGCAGGGACATTTATATCCATTACACACAGAGTTTTGCAACATTAATCCACTTTGCAGAACACCTCCCAGTCCATTGGCATCCAGGTGCCAATCATATGAATTCTCCATTCAAATCCCATTCTGACCAATGTCACTGTTCCAATGAAGCTTAACACAAGCTCAAAGGCGACGACTCATAGTCTTACCCAGTTGTGTCGGTTAGAATTTCCAAAATAAATTCCATCCATTTTTCTCACATTTACAGCATTCAATATATTTTTCCTCACCCTTTTGGTATTTCGATTTCATTCATCTCCTCCTATTTATGCCTTCTCATGTGTTTACCATCTTCTTTCAGGAAGAATATCACCACTGCATGTGGCTTCCAACCCCTCCTCATCAATTTACTACAGATCATTTTTATTCTATTCTCTCTGCCCCTTGAAATTGTTTATTTGTAAATTTTCCTTGTTCTGATGAAAGCTCATGGAACTAAAACATTAGCTCTCTTCCTCCCTCTGCAAATGTCTACTGAACATTTCTATAATTTTCATAAGGTCATAAGTGATAGCAGAATGAGGCATTCAGCCCATCAAGGCCCATTCAATCATGTCCGATTCATCTCTCTCGCCTAACCCAATTCTTCTGCCTTCTCCCCATACCCCCTAACACCCGTACTAATCAAGAATCCATCTACTGCTGTCTTAAAAATAGCCATTTTCTATTTTTACATTAATAGATTACTGAATCAAATTCAAATGTAAATGGTTCCTCGTCCTTTAACTAGTCCCTCACCATAGAAACATAGAAGATAGGTGCAGGAGGCCATTCGGCCCTTTGAGCCACCATTCATTATGATCAGGGCTGATCGTCCCCCATCAATAACCCGTGCCTGCTTTCTTCCCATATCCCTTGATTCCACTAACCCCTAGAGCTCGATCTAACTCTCTCTTAAATCCATCCAGTGATTTGACCTCCACTGCCCTCTGTGGCAGGGAATTCCACAAATACACAACTCTCTGGGTGAAAACGTTTTCTCACCTCAGTCTTAAATGGCCTCCCCTTTATTCTAAGACTGTGGCCCCTGGTTCTGGACTCGCCCAACATTGGGAAATTTTTTCCTGCATCTAGCTTGTCCAATCCTTTTATAATTTTATATGTATCTATAAGATCCCCCCTCATCCTTCAAAACTCCAGTGAATACAAGCCTAGTCTTTTCAATCTTTCCTCATATGACAGTCCCGCCATCCCAGGGATCAATCTCGTGAACCTACGTTGCACTGCCTCAATCACAAGGATGTCCTTCCTCAAATTAGGAGATCAAAACTGTACACAATACTCCAGATGTGGTCTCACCAGAGCCCTATACAACTGCAGAAGAACCTCTCTACTCCTATACTGAAATCCTCTTGTTATGAAGGCCAACATTCCATTAGCTTTCTTCACTGCCTGCTGTACCTGCACGCCAACTTTCAGTGACCGGTGTACAAGGATACCCAGGTCTCGCTGTACCCCCCCCCCCCCCCCCCCCCCCCCCCCCCCCTTACCTAAACTCATTGAGATAATAATCTACCCCCTTGTTTTTGCCACCAAAGTGGATAACCTCACATTTATCTATATTATACTGCATCTGCCACGCATCTGCCCACTCACTCAACCTGTCCAGATCACCCTGCAACCTCCTAACATCCTCTTCACAGTTCACACTGCCACCCAGCTTTGTGTCATCCGCAAACTTGCTAGTGTTGCTCCTAATTCCCTCTTCCAAATCATTTATACATGGTAAACAGTTGCGGCCCCAACACCGAGCATTGTGGCATTCCACTCGCCGCTGCCTGCCATTCTGAAAAGGACCCGTTCACTCCTACTCTTTGCTTCCTGTCTGCCAACCAATTTTCTATCCACGTCAACACCCTACCCCCAATACCATGTGCTCTAATTGATAATTCACTCAAGTACATGAAAGTAATACGATGGCTATTGTTATTATCAAGTCTGCATTGATATTTTGGGACCACTTTTGTATCGCACTACCTTAACAATTCTGGAGAATGTTACTGACATATGACATAAAACAAACCAGGGCAAAGGTAGGGGAATATTTTCAGAAAACTGCAGTGACGGAAGAATAATTACACACAAATTATCCGCAAAAATAAAAAATAAACTCAAACTCCAACAGTTGTGTGATCATCAAGCATTATCATCAGACCCAATCATCGCAGACTAGATAAGGCACTGACAATTCTCAACCTTTAATTATTTGTGCTTCTTGCAAAACATGAATATTTAAAACAAATATTTGATACTTTATCTTTTTTGTAATATGCATACCAACATGGTAATTATTTCATTTTTAAAAAGGACAAATCTGATGCTGCCCTGAGATTCCTGTCTCTAGCTGCTGTTCATTCTCATGTCCCAACCAGCACGGTTGGAACCAGGAACGAGCACCAGCATAAAGGTACGACACAGCACAACGTCTCCTGAAATATATAGGCAGTTACATGAACAGGCAGCTTTGATAATCATTGAGGTTTTCCCAACTGGTCTTCATCAAGTGTTCATGCTGCCATAGGTTATGAGTGTTTGGATGTCTTTAAGATCACAAACATTTATTATATCACTCAGGATCCATTAAGAAAAACAAAACCATTAATAATTAAATGTAATACGCATGAAATTTTTAAATTAATAAAAAGCTCAACTTACCTGTCCTACTGCCAATGTTCTCACTTCCTGAACCCATACCAGACTCAATGGATACATTTGCTGAAGTACGAGATCAGTAGAGTTGGCATTGCATTATTGAATTATTTAACGAGTCTGTTGGCACATGTGCCCCGGGCCCAGTCCTCTGCAGAACACTGCTTTCAGCATATACACATCAACAGCCCAGTTACTATAAACAGGCTGCTGCCAGGCAGGCAGAGACAGATCTGCCCTGATAGGTGGTGAATGTTTCTGAACATTATGGACATTGGCGCACTGAAAAAGGAAACTTGCTCCAGCTTTGCTAATTGTCAAACTGGTCATGTCTTTACTGTTGGTCAGGGATTTATCAGCAGCTTCATCAAAGAGTTTGTGTCTCCCCCTCTCATTACCAGATTAAGGCATACAAAACCCTGTCACTACACAGAGCATTGCCAACAGAGCCCAGGAACATCTCAGACAGCTTTGCCATTGTGAATCAGACAAATAATGGACAACTGATATCTTTCTGTAAAATGTGGACACTGACATGCTTAACGAAATCAGAGTATTTCTATTTGTAATCTAAAGCAACTTGGGATCATCCTCCCCCCAAGTTATTCAACATGCCAGTAAAACAAATTATTTGTTCTGGAGAAGCCCAGAATATTGAAGTCTCACAATGGAATGTCTGCCAATTGGTACTTTGCAGATCTATAAATGATCCTTAACTCAATATATTAAAAGCATCAATCATATCTCAAATCATAATACAGATTGTTTTTTTAAATATAATAGCAATTTGTAAACTGGCAAAATGTCTCAGGATGGCTCAAACCATTACCATTAGGACACATTAGGAGATGTAGATAGGCTTAAGAAGTGCCCACAAGGAAAAAGACAGAATGATTGAGGAGGAGAAGTTCAGAGTTTAATCCCTTGGCAGCTGAAGTCATAAGCACCTATGGGTGGTGATTAAATACAGGGATAACAATAAAGGCTATAACTGGAAGGTTAATCTGAACGTTGTGCTTATGCTGAGATTCAAACACAAGGGAGAACATTTTTAGATTGGGGCATTGCGTAACTAAAACTCAGTATGAGTCAGGAAATAGTGAGGGGCTGAGTAAATGACTTCCAGTAAATATTTAGTGGCTGACTTGTAGAAATGTATGGAGGGAAGAACAAGCACAGCTTGGTGGTGATATACTTTAATAGGTACCCTGTAAGTAACAAAGAAGGCATGGATGAGAGTTTCCGTTGCCAGATCCAAATAAAGTGAGACAGGAATGAAAACAGACCATATTATAAACCCGACATCGCAGATGTGAGCTGAAGGTCATCTCCGAGTCAAACATGACAACATGGCCAAGAACAGTATGTTTAAGTTTCACGATGTTACCATAATGTCAGTGGTCAGGGAATGGAACAAAATACAATGGTAATCTTCCTCGTTTATATTTGGAGGAAATTTCTGTTGCACGGCCAACATTTGGACACTTTAAGATAATAAGGTGCAAGATAATGTCAGCATTTGGGTGGAAAACAACCATGCATTTGGACATTGCTTCTTTGTAGCTGCCAAAATGAGGAATAAAAGCTAATGTTAAATTTACCAAGGGGTAGTTATGCAGCCATAGAAACAGAAACCCATGCAAGTGACACTTCAGCTATGAGCGGACAAACAAAGTATCATATCCAGTTCAGCAATAGTGGAGATATGTTGATAAAGAATGGCAAGATCTAAAGGGTTACTTCTTAATAGATATTTATTGATAACAAAGTTAGACAGACACAAATTGTTGGAGTAACTCAGCGGGCCAGGCAGCATCTCTGGAGAGAAGAAATGGGCGACGTTTCGAGTCGAGGCCCTTCTTCAGACTATATTTATAACAATCAATCCAAGTATTGATAACAAAGTCATTTGCTTCTCTGAATTCACAAAGGCTCAACAACTCTCTACAAAATAAATGCAATCATTCATTGACAGCCATGTGCTGTGGAAAATGGCATTCACTGCATTGGGATGAAGTGTCTGTGTCCATTCGCAAACCACCACCCGGACTTAACTGTCCCAGCTATTCCAAGCATCCAACAGTAAATTGTCGGAACCAACGCCATGTTATGCAAATATAATGCAGAGTGGTTTCTCCCGTGAATAAATCTGCCCTATCCGTCGTCTCGGGGGAACACTTTTGACTGAGAAGTTAATTACACAGTTCAAGTGAGGAACGTCCAACCAAAACATCAAGCTAAACTTTAACCGAGACCGCGATGTTGCTCCCTGCTAAGGCGGGTTCATTGCCTTCTCGATCTAGGAGCGCGATTTGCCAGGCAGTCGAGCAACAAGGTTACTGGAAATTTAAAGTGAGCAGCAGGAAACAACTCCAGTGAACCCAGAGGGATCGCCAAATGTCAACGACCGCTTCATCTGGCTGCAATGTGTCCCATCCCTCCTCGTTGAAACACAAATGAAATGCTAAACCCCGCCGCCAGGAGAATTCACCACCGAGTGCCGGCTTTGTCCTGTTCCCTCTCATCCCCAATACAAAGTCGCCTTTCAAAACCAAAATCCGAGCCTTGTCATCCACGCGATGCTAAAAGTGAACACGAGCAGCTTGCAAGCGCAAGGTCTTTCTTGCTGGTGTGTTGTATTTTCGGCGATGCTCCGGTGTAGCCGCCAGTCACTGTCCTCCCGAAGCTTGCATTTTGTCTACTACTGTTCCATAGCCTGGTCCTAGAGCCCATCCCCCATCCAAATATTTCTAAATTCTCCCCCCCCCCCTGCCGCCCCGAGCGAGTATGCTTTACCTATTGCATAATTACAACGCCACATATGTTTCAAATGCATTCATCGTTCATCTATTTCAAGATACATTTTATTTGCTCAATTGTATGCAAGTAATCCGCACGATTAAGGCAATAACTCACACATAAAAGGATGCTCCTATAACTTTACTTGGATGTGTTGCAGCTACTCGCGTACCGACATATTGAGATTACTTTGGCACCTGTAAATGGATCAGTGTTGGAGCACCATTATCTTGCCCCAAGGTATCCACAAAATTCCAAAACTTTCTGGGCAAATGCTCCAGGGGCGAGATAGGGTAGAGAAAGTAAACGTCGTCCAGTCAATCCCCAATTTGACGATTTAACCCATATAATGTGAAACCGAACAAAAAAAACACAATGCATCGTATGAAATAAAAGGAGGCTCACTCTGCACATTTCTCTTGGGAAAAAAATCAATTCTGGCAGGAAATGGAAGAAATACAATCTCCTCACTTTACCTTTTGCAGTCCGAGCTGTAGGTGTTTCTATTTGTTCCGCTTAAAACGCGGGATTGTAATAAAAATGCACATTTGTCATCGTAGTAACGCAGATACAACCGGCACGGCTGTGGAAATCACTGCAACTTACCTCAGTAAGCTGGAGAGTGGAATGGAACCCGATCCACTTCCCAATAATCCCTTTTTGCCACTTAGCAATTTTTCCACCACAGCTACATTCCCAATCCGAGCGGCTTCCAGAAGTTCCTGCTCTTTCCCCATAATACAAAAGAGAGGGGAGAGGGGAGGGGGCAGGGGCTGGCGAAAAATAAAGAGTACAAATTCCGATCGGCAACGTGTGTGGAGCAGCATAAAGAGCCGAGCTACATCCTCACAGCCCGCTCCCCCAACAGAGACGGCCGGCAACAACACCGGCTAACGGAGCCAACACACCGAAGCGTGAGAGCAGAGACTGCCAGTGTCGGCGCCCACTCTCCGCCTATCTATCACACCGGGCTGGGGGGACGGGGTGGAGCCAGTGGCCCCAACACGCCTCTTGCTCCCCTCCCGAGCGAAGCGAAGCGCAGCCCGCCCCGCCGCCTCGTCAATCACGTCAGGGCGTGAACTGCGGCCGGTCTCGCCGAGCGTTGGGCGAGCGGCCGCTGAGACGGAGAACCGTGAGTTTCTCTCACACACCCCACGAGGAAGGAAGAGGGAGATGTGTGGGTCACTAGGCTAACACTGTGATGTGGGCTGGCTGTCCACGGCGTTTTGTTACAAACCATCGTGGTAGCAAATCACTGCCGATAGACCTCACTATTCCTGTTGCTTTTGTGCAAGAAGATTTTTTTTAAAGGAATTAATGACCCAAATATAAGTTGGGAAGATATTTTATCGTTCCGTGTTACAGTAAATCCCATACAAAGAGATGGACGACACAGGCGGCACCTAGGGACATAGTGACTTTATCGGCAATAACCGAATAATCCCTGTGTGGAAATGTACATGGCGCTCTTTCCCGATCTCAGGATGTCCCAAAGCAATTTATGAATAATGAAGGATTTTTGAATTTAGTCATTAGCGATATAATTTTCATAAATCATGAATTTCTACCATTGATATTGTTGTTAATGACTTATTCTATCTGTTTATTAGTGCTTAACGGGTTCTTAATTTTGATTAACTCCATTTGGCGAGTGTATAAATTAATACATTTTAGACAAGGAGCTCTAGACAGGAGTGTGTAGTTTATTCAAGGGCTCCTCACAGACTCCCCCTGGATCATTTCTGTAAACATAATTGCTACCCTGAGTGGAGTTAGTCACATGATACAACCCTTTCAGCCGCGTTACTACTACTTGGTTTGGGGACGGCTTTGCCCAAGACCACATGAAGTTGCAACGAAATGTGTAGGAAGGAACTACAGATGCTGGTTTACACCGAAGATAGGCACAACACGCTGGAGTAACTCAGCAGAAAAGGCAGCATCTCTGGAGAGAAGGAATGGGTGAGGTCTCAATATGGACCGTTCGGACTTTGCAGAGAATTGCGAATGCAGCCCAGTTCATCACACTGATCAGACTTTCATCGTTGACTCCATTTACACTTCACACTGCCTCGGCAAAATCTAAGAAAAGCTAAAGACCTTTAATAAACACCCCCCTTCGTTCCTTCTCCCTCCTCCCATATAGAAGCATGAAAGCGTGCAGCATCAAACTCAGCAACAGCTTCTTCCTGTCTGTTATCAGGCATCTGAATGCCGCTTCCAGAAGCTATGGTTCTCTAACCTTTCCCACAGTGGACATTGGACTTTGTCTCTCCAATACTGGGAACTATAGTCTGTATGCTGTATCTTTCACTTTGCACTACCTATTATACTTGTGCTTGGCTTGATTGTACAGGGTTAGGTATTATCTGATTTGAACAAAGCCTTTCACTATACCTTGATATAGGTGACAATAATAAACATAAACATATTTAACTTTTCAGGCCAATGCCCTTCCTTCAGTACTGTAAGATTAAGTCTATTTCCTTTCCCATGGATGCTGCTAGACTCATTGGACATTGTTGGGATTTTGTGTTTTATTTCAGGATTCCAGTGTCTTCAGTAATTCACTTTAATATTTGCCATGATGTAGCCAGCTCTGAATCAAACCAATGGATCCACCATAAAAACACAATCCCAGTGAAGACAGAGATCACAACCATGCAATCGTTCAAACTTTCTTCCAAATCTTACTCACCACAAAATTGCAAGAGGGTTGGAAATCAGAAGTAGAGAAGTTTGAGAATTATGCAGGATGTTGTTGAGGTTGCATTTGGAACAGTTATGCTAGCTTTGCCTAAGGATATGCTAGCTTTGGAGGTACTTCAGAAGAAATTAACTTGGCAAATTCCTAGGATCACAAACAGCTAAAAAGATTAGACCTGTACTCTTTGGAATTTAGTAGAATGAGCGATAACCTTAATCAAAATGCTAGGTCCTAAGGAGGCATGGCAGGGAACACGTTGAGATGTTTTCGTAGTTAGGAGATAGTTATAATTGAGGTTAATGGATTATTTCTCCCAGAGGAAAATTAATTTCTGGAATTCTCTTACATTGAGGACAGTGGATGCTGGATCACAGTAGGTATTTACATAGGAGGTGAATACATTTTTGAGAGATCAGGGAATTGAGGCAATGGCACAGAGGAGGAGTTGAGTCACAGCCTCATCAGCTAAGATCATATTGAAAGATGGGACAGGTTTGAGAGACCAGGTGGTCTAATCATTCTCCAATTTCCTTGTGTTCTTGTACACTTTACTCTCTATGAAACTTCCTCTCTGGCTGAGCATATCTACAGCATGAATGATAAACTGTTCAACCCAAATCAAGATCATTACAACCTCAGTCATTGAGCTGCAGCAGGCAGGTAACACTTGCCTACATGGAAGCTAAATTCCAAGTTGACAGACTTGTTTGCTGAAGTGCATAAGCGAATGGACAGTTCTTCAAAAGTAAGACTATCACCAACCTGACCCTGCTGTAAAACACTGCAAAACAACAATATGTTTCCATAAAAAAATAAGGGTGACTTTGGATATTTGAGGACAATCTCTCAGCTAAGGTCGGGGGGAGTTCCCCCGCCATGGGTACCATGCAATCCTGTGCTACCTGCTCCATGGTTGGATAGTCAGAGACTAAACCGTCTGCCCCCCCCCCATGGTTCGGTGAGGAGGGGGCTGTGGATCCACAGCGGGGCCAAAAACAAGACCTGTCAAAGGGCAGATGTGCTTCTAGCGAGCCAACAGCCATCTACACTTCAGTAGAAGTTGTGATCACTGTCGTACATAGCATTATAAGGAATGATGATAAAGCACACGCACCAAAATCCTATACATCCAGCAGCGGAAGTCTGCATGAACTGGAGGACAGAGATATGTGGTGCGTCCATTACCATTCCCATTGGAAACCAGCATCACTGCGTCGTTAATGTTTTCAACGATGGTGAATGAATGAATCTCAGCTGAGGCAGATGACAATGAAGAAAGCATCCCTGCTGACAGCACACCGCACCAGCCTGTGGGTGTCTGACAAAGAGAATACCTGAGATCCTCATCCTTCTGTATGCATAGGTTTGCATCTCAAGAACCATTGTTTTTTGTTTTTTTTGCGACTGTACACACCTGTACTGACACCTGTAAAAAGTTACATGTTATTATTTCATTTTCTAGACATGTGATATTTGTGTATATTAATGATGCATGCCAGCATGTTTTTGTGTACAAAAGAAAACACTGATCAGGACAGAGGAAGCAATTCAAGGATGGTTCCAAAGCTTACTTGAAAAAAGTAAATTGATCATTGGCTTGTTGAAATCCCTGGAAAGCCAACAATGGAGAAGCTACAGCCAAGGAGGCTTTGAGAATCGCAGGTCTCTTCATCAAATCTAGCAAGTCAAGACATGCAGAATTCATTGTCAGATGCACAAGTACAATGAGGTACAGGTACAATAAAAATCTTGTTTCCAGCAGCATCAGAGGCACATGGACTCAGACAACACTCTGTAAATGTCTGCCTTCGTTGAGATGGCTCCCAGAATATGGAAATGGTCCATGCTTTCCAAGGTTGCATGCGAAAACATTATTGTCAGTAGGCAGTGTTCTACTGCAGAACCAGGCTTGAGGAGAATCTTTGTTGTGTCAATGGTAAATGCAAGTCCTATTCTTTCACGTTACAATGAACAAATTGATAATGGTTTTGACTCAACCTCACAAAATACGCCCATACAAGTATCGCCCAAAAAGAACATCTTGATGACTGAAGTTGGAGTGACAATTCTGGAGTGTATATGACAGAGATCGAACAGTTTATCCTGTAGATTAGCTGTACACCAGCCGGTCCGCTGTGGGCATTTCTGTGGGCAGTGGGATTTGAGGAGGCTATTTTTTTGTCCCTTGCAATTAGTGGAGTGCACAGATATAGTACAATGGCAGTAACTGCTCCCTGCATTTGTCTTGTAGTTGATGTGGAGTGATGGTCAAGCCCATCTGGACTCCAGATGGATAGAATTCACACAGACATTTGGAGAATTGCTCCAGCCATCGGGTGAAGATTAGTGAGGAGAACCCCAGTAAAGACTTTCGCAGTGGCAACCAACAGGAAAACCTCTATGTAGTTTTCACAAAAAATGCATGCTCAGGAAATCTCATCTACATTTTAAATGCATTCAGAATTCATGCAGTGGAGCCAAGATCCCTGATGATGTTAGAAAATTCCCTCCTAATATACAGAGTTCTCTACTGATGGTATAATGCACCTCCAGCTTGTTCATGCATTTAGATGCTTAGTCTGTTTTTATCTGGTCAATGCTGAACTCCAGGATATTGAAGATGAGATTCAGATTCAGATTAGTGTATTGCCACATGCAGCAGGGTGCAATGGAATTCATTGTTTACATGAAGCTCACAGAATACACAGTGTACATCTTTTCTTCTTATCGAGTCCACCCAGAAGATTAGAAGTTGTTCAGCCAAAGCTGAACACACTTCTTGGCATCTGCATACAATGGTGTCTGTTTTGCGCTTCTTGTGATTCTTGTGCGTGGCGGTGGAAAGATTGGTGGGACAGGGCCGCGACGTGAACGCTCTTTCCTTGACCCCGCAGTATGCATGGTAATGATAGATACAAAAGAAATGTAACAACAAATACACAACAGTAGGTTGGTGCAAAGACTGTAATGCAATCTAAAAAAGTGCAAATAAAATAATGTGCAATAACAGATCAACCAAATGAGGTCAAGTTAAGAGTACTTGGCAGTACCTCTGGGAAGAGAGTAAGAAAGGTGATTGTTTCAGGGATCTGATAGCCATTTGGTAGAAGTTATTCTTAAGTCAGGACGTTTGGGCTTTCAAGGTAATGTATCTTCTCGAAGGTAGAAAAGATTACAAAATGGCGGCGCCTTGCTCGGCTGCACTGGCTCCCGATAGCAATAGAATTTGAACAGTAAATAACTTACTTAGTCCGGAGAGTTTGCTGGTCGCTGTTCAGTGTGACGGGATGCAGGTGGTGTGTGACTGTCAGTTCGTGTTGGAACTGCGTACGTCCAGCAGTTCAGCGGTCATGGTTCCGGCCACTCTGGATACTCTACGGAGCCTCGGACTGCTGCGTCAGCTGGAACCAGCGGCCTACGAAGCTGCGGAGTCTCCAACCAGCACTGGCCGCACTAGGAAGAGACGGTGCAACAGGAAGCAGAAGCACGGCACTCGGAGGGGGAAGGGCTAACGGTGAAACTAAAGGCTAACCCCTGCAGAACACCGCTTCCATCTATTCTGCTCGCTAACGTCCGCTCCAAGTCACGAACAGACTGACCTGGTCACAAAACATTGCATCGCTAGTTAAGACAGCGCAGCAGCGTTTGCACTTTCTGTGCCGGATGAGAAGAACTCACCTCCCCCATCCCGTCCTCACCACCTTCTACAGGGGCACCATAGAGAGCATTTTGACCAGCTGCATCTCTGTCTGGTTTGGGGACTGCAAAGCCTCCGACTGGAAGTCTGTGCAGAGAGTGGTGAGGACGGCTGAAAACATCATCGGGACTTCTCTTCCTTCATTGGACATCCGGGACATTGCGTGTAAACGTTACTTGTCCAAGGCCAACAGCATTATAAATTACCCCACACATCTCCATCATGGACTGGTCACTCTGCTGCCCTCAGGCAAAAGGTATCGCAGTATAAGGAGCAGAACGGCCAGGTTTTGCAACAGCTTCTTCCCCCGAGCCATCAGACTCTTGAATTCCATATAATGTACCGCCACTATTATCTATTTTATCTTTTTATCTATTTTATCCTTTTGTTATTTTATGGTGCACGGTGAGCCAGATGCAATGAAATTTCATTGAGACTTGCATTTGTTGGTGTATTTTTGAATGACAATAAAGTATTTAATTTATTGATTGATTGATAGAAGAAAGTATGGGTGTGCCTCAGGTAGAAGGTAATTAACAATATGTCCAGTCTTTGTGATGCAACATAATGTGAAGATAGGCTGGATGGAAGGAAGTGGCGAGCTTGTGATAGAAGATTAAAAAATTGTAATTTTATTGATCATCAGAAGGAGTTAGGCACATTGTTTCATTTTGGAAATATTCTTTGTCTGATACTCATTTTGCAGAAATGTTGTTGACTACTTTTCCACCGAAGCCTGAATATTGTTTATCGTGAGTTCCTGAAGAAATGTGAATGGAACTGGTTATTGTGGAATTATCAGCAAACCCGCCTTAGATTGATTTACAAATGGAGGACGAAGCAACCACTGATTTCAAAGATACGATGCAGTGATGTCGCTGGACTGAGATCCAGTAAACATGATCATTTTCCTTTCTTCATTGATCACCATTGAATTCAGTTGTATTGAGGCAGTTTGGGTCCAAACACTTGGTCATAAGCCGTCACTAACTTAATCTCTGAAAAACTACACATGTTCAACGTCAAAAGCTCTATTTGACTAGAAAATCAAACCATTGTGAGCAAAGGTGAGCTAGTCCTCTTTTGGCAGCTGTTCAACCAGGGATGAAAGAGAGTCCACTCCCTGTGTCCATCTAAAAACTGGATTTAATTGCTTAATTGTCAATAAATGCAAGAGGTGAATTGAACAAGTTTGATAATCTGCAAGCACCATTTACGATGTCAGATTATGACATGGCAGTAATAGAAACTTAGGTAAAATGGGACAGGAATAGTTTTGAATATTCCTGCGTCAGGAAAAAGAGGGAACAGAAACTTTAGTACTGATCAAGGAGTAGCTTGCAGTGCGAGAATGTCCAAGAATGAACAATGTTACGTCTCAAGAGAAAAAAAACCAATTGCAGTGATGAAATTGCACAAGCGGGACTATTCCAAACACCACTAATTGGTGGGAAGGATACTGAGGAGTAAATCTGCAAGAAAATTAAAGAGATGTGCAAAATCCATATGGTAAAAATGTGGGGCTTCTGTGATTGAACTTGTAAAGCAATAAGCTAAGGGTAAAGAGTAAGAGAAAAAGTTTATTTAGTATGTTCAGCATACTTTCTTGTTCAATATGTGTCCAGCGCGTTCAGGAAGATAAATTTGCTGCAGTTTATTCTGGGAAATGTGCCAGGCCAAGCAGTGGGGGGACATCTAAAACACAGCAGTCATGATATTCTAAGGGCTAGAATAGTTATGGAAAAGGTTGCAGACGGCTGTGAGTAAAATATATTAAATGGAGAAGACTTGGTTTCAATAGGATGAGAACAGTTCAGGCCTTGGTAACCTGGAATACAAGGTTAGAACACAAAGTGCTGGAATAACTCAATGACAAGCAGCAACTCTGGAGGACAAGATTCCAGCACCTGCAGTTTCTTATGTCTGCATTTTACCCTCAAGGCATGCCTACGTTGAAGAAGTTATCCAATGTCCTCGAGAGATACTGCCTGACTCAATGAGTTACTCCAGAAATTTGTGTTTTACGTAAGATGCTAGCATCTGCGTTCCTTGGGCCTGGAATCAAAGCTTGGTAGCGAAGCTACAGTACAGGTACATTGCCACGAGGGGGAGGGTAGAGAAATGAAAGCCAAAGTTTTCAGTTCCTTGGATGACACAAAGATAGAAAAAATAGAATAACTTGACAATATAAATGAAAACAAAGCTGATTACAGGAAGTTTAGTGGAAAGGAATTGAAATAATTACATAGACAAAGTTTGAAGAAAGACTGGCAGAAAAAGAAAAATAAAAGTGAATCTAAAATCTTAACAGGCATGTTAACTGGACAAGGATTGTGAGAGAACAGATCAATTAGAGACCAAAAAGGAAATCGACTCATTGAGACAGTGGACATGGTTGGCGTGGTAAATGACTACAGGAATCTTTACTGAGAAAGAAGATGGTGCATCAAAAGATTTGATTAATATTCTACATGAGCTACAAATTAATATTGAGATGGTACTGGAAGGTTAGCCGCATTTAATGTGGTGAATCACCAGGTTCAGAGGGGATGAACGTTAGGTTAGCAGGGAAGGAAGGATTGAAATTGGAGAGTCCCTGCGAGTTGCAGCTTCAGGGATCATGCGTCAGGGAATGGAAAATTGCGTATACAATATATTTTTTTCAACAAAGGCAATCTCAGTAGCTATTCGTGTGTCAGTTTAAACGTGGCTGTTGGGAAGGTTCTGGAAATAATAACGGACAAAATTAGCAGTCACTTGGACAATTATGTATTGATTGAAGAATGCCAGAATGACATTGTTCTGTGCTGGTAACACCAAATTAGAAGGCACCAGGAGCTGTGAGCAGAGCACAAATAGACTTCATGGAAATATAGATGTACCTATGGAATGGGCAGATAGGTGGCAGGTGACATTTTATTCTGAGGAGTGCAAAACATTATAATGTTTTGATGTGAAAAATGAGAAGAGACAAGATAAACAATACTAATATGAGAGAGCTCTGGGCTATAATTGTATGGGTTGCTGGAATTGGCAAGCCATGTTAAGAAAGCAGTTAAAAAAAGGATGTGGAATCTGGGGTTTATAAATAGAGGCACAGAATACATGCAGCAAATTCATGGAGAACCTTTATAAAATGCTGGTTCTGCCACCACTGGAGTGTTGTGGCCAGTTGTGCCCGCCAAGCTTTAGGTAAGGCAGGAAGGCTTCAGAAAGGATGCAGAGAATGTTATCATGGATGAGAGAATTCAGTGAAGTGGCCAGACTGGGGAAGCAAACTTGTTCTTAAAACAGAAGGTTGTGAGGGGACCCGATGACAGGTATTTAAAATTATAAAGAATAATGCACAATTAATGGAGGAAATTTGTTCCCAATGGTGGAAGAATTAAGAACAGGGTGAATAGCTGACTTGCAAAACAAGCTAAGTGACAGGAGGATAAATATTTTCAATCACCAAGTATTTGAGGATTTGGCTTGCACTGCAGGGGATACTGGAAGAACCACATTCAATTGAAGATAGACACAAAAAGCTGTAGTAACTCAGTGGGGCAGGCAGCATCTCTGGAGAGGAGGTATGGGTGACATATCGGGTCAAGCCCCTTCTTCTAACCTGGTGTCTATCTTCGGTTTAAACCAGCATCTGCAGTTCCTTCCTACACAACCACATTCAATTGTTGCATTCAAAAAGGAGGTAGATAATTACCTGAAATAAAGTAATTCTCAAGTCTATGAGGTGAGAGGCAAGGTGGAGGTGTGTTTAACAGGGAGTAGTACAAGCTAGGATACAATATGCTGGAGTAACTCTGTGGGTCAGGCAGTATCTCTGGAGAATATGGATAGGTGATGTTTCAGGCCAAGACACTTCTTCAGACTGATCCGGACCCGAAACATCACCCATCCATGTTCTCCAGAGATGCTGCCTGACCCACGGAGTTACTGTAGCACTTTGTTTCCTTTTTGTAAACGAATATCTGTAGTTCCTTGTTTCTACCATGGTACGAGCTAGATTGTTTTTGCGTGTATTTAGAGAGACAGTACAGACTCAAAGGGCCAAATGGTGCCAGGACCATTCTCTGATTCTGCAAGAGCCAATTATAAAGTCTGGTTAAAGTTAGTTAAAATATGTTAATTTTGTAAGACAAATATTTGCCTTAGTTATATTAAAGACCTTTCCATTCTATAAATATTTAACCAAAATATACCGATCAGTAATGATGAGGTGCTGAATAGCTGTGTAAGTTTCCAGAGGCTATACACCAACTGTCCACATTGTACAGCAAGCACTGTCTAGCGCTGATAGCAATGATAGTCAGAAAATGTATCTTCATCGTATTTAATAAAAGAAAATCATTTCGAAGGCTGGAAAAAAATGAATAAAACAGCATCCGTACAAGGAGTGCAATCTGTCAGGAAGGCATGCAATGCAGAAATAAGTAGGCTTTGGGAGGATGATAACCTCACTAATAGTCTAAAATTTGGATGAGTTTCCTCAGTCTGGAATCCCAAATCGTATCCTCTATATCTGAGAAAAGAAGAATGTACCAGGTGACCTCAGAGATGTTGCAGCTGGAGACAGGTCCACATGTGGTTTTTACAGAGACTTTGCCACTCTCTGCCACGGTAGACGTCATTGCCATGGTCCTTCTGAACTACCTCCTTCCGATGGCCGAAAGACTGCACCCCAAAACTGTGCATCCATCCAGAGGCACAGTTGGCATGATTTCCCCCATGGGACAACTCCAGGGAAAATGATCGGGCAGCATCTACCACAATTTAATGCCTTTATTGAACTCAATAAAGCCTTTGACTCCATTACTTACAAGGGAGTGTGGAACTTTTCCTTCAAATTTGTTAGTCCAAAGAAATTGAATCCTGTTTAGTTTAGCTGCAGAATGTCCTGCAAGTCATGACATTAACGCACAGATATGCAACAGAACCAATCTGAGTAAGAACCTTGTCATATAAGATCACATTAGTGTCCAACGCTCTTTCCAATCCCTCCCGCCATAATATTGCACCTCATCCTGCCACAGAGGCCATTGGAGGTCAAGTCACTGGATGGATTTAAAAGAGAGTTAGATAGAGCTCTAGGCACTAGTGGAATCAAGGGATATGGGGAGAAGGCAGGCACGGGTTATTGATTGGGGGCAATCAGCCATGATCACAATGAATGGCGGTGCTGGCTCGAAGGGCCGAATGGCCTCCTCCTGCATCTATTTTCTATGTTTCTATCCCCAACAAATTTCCTGCAGAAATAGAGCTGATCTTCAGAACTACATAGAAAGATTTCAACCAACGACATCTGTAATCCAAAACCAAGATCACCCAAATCTCAGTAGCAAGGAGTTGTATGCAGATGACACTTGAATTTATTTAAACACAGAGGCCAAGTGCAAAGCCATTTTAAGCCTATTCGCTGAACCAATCAGGGGGATGAATCTTGCACTCAACAGGAAGAAAGTCCACTACAAACCTGTCCTGCTGCATTACACCACAGTCGGAGAATAAAGGTTCATGTTAAGACCATAGAAAATGTGGACCACTTGACCTATCAAGGTTGCTTGCGGTAAAGGAGCTCAGATCTGGCACAGAACTCATGGTTGACAGTGATGTCATGTGCTTCTGAGACCTGGACTACCTATAGCAGACATTTCATAACTTGGAGAAAATGCTGCTACCAATGCCATCTCCACAACAAAGTGACTGTAAGGTCAAACCAACTGAATTTGTTACCCTTACCCACGCCAACACCCCCAATATTGACGTTCTGGACACAATCAGTTGACCACATTCGCATGTCCGTCAGCAGCCTCTTGAATGGACAGTCTTCTGAGTGCTGTTGCACAAATAGATTGCCAGGTAGACAGAAAAACAAAATTCAAGGAATCCACAAAACCTGTTTAAAGAAATTAAAGCATTCTCGATGATTCATGGGAATCTCTGGGAATCTTTGCTTTTCCACTCAAAGTGGAAAAGCAGCACTTAAAAGTAACACAACAGCACACAAATCCTCCCCGCCTCACCAATCTGCCTTTTTGCCAACCTCCTGCCCCATGTGGTTCCACATAAGTCTGTGGTTCCACATAAACTTTATTCGCCACCTGAGAACCCACAAAAACTGGAGTGAAAGGAAATAATTCTCGATCCGAAAGGACTGCCTAAGAAGAAGAGCAATGCTATTCACTTATGCATGATAAAGAAAAAGCTATTGAACTTGATAAACCCAACAGAGGAACATGTCACCTCAAACAGGTGGCATTAACTGTAGAAATTATTTACTATGGAGTAAAATACAATTCCCATAGAAAAAAAATAACCTTCAAATCCACTTGAGAACAAATCCAATTTGCACATAGAGGACTGAATCTAAAGAAGAAGAATGGTTAAAATGTACATTCATATTGCATATTCCTTTGCAAGAGAATGTTAGAGTGGCTAACTGCAAACACAAACTTGAAGGTTACAAACTGAGTGATTGGAATGTTACTGCTGTCGCCAGTCGCTGTCAAGCGAGAACCTTGACAGTTGTAGAAAGATTAGCCAAGCAATATTAGTTTGTGGAGGGAAAAAGAATCATCTGTCATCACTGACCTGTTAGAAATAAATATTCACCCTCTTTCATTGATAATCTAAGGCTCCAAAAACAATAACATTCACTTTCTCACATCCATTCCATGGAGATGAACCGCCATCATATAGTTTTACTTTTCCAATTCTTTGTCCGATACTCTTAACAACACCAGCCTCGGAAGATTTTGGTAAATGACTGAGGTACTGTATCTGTTTCACTGATCAAATGAAACATGGAGCAATTTCTTTATAAATACATTTGTGATTGCTTTACGCATCGCACGGGGTGGGAATGTTCCCACAGTTAACAGACCAAACGTTCATATCATTGTTTATCACTTCATCATGCTTCACAGGATGTGATACTGCAGTAAGAAAGTGCCAAATTCAAGTGGTGACCTGTTAACTGTGGGGAACATTTCCTCCCTGTAAACCAATCACTAAAGTATTTATAAAGAACATGCTCAATTTTTCCTTTCGATCAGACGATAACCTTGATCTCAGTTACATTTCTATTGCCTGGATATGGCAGGGACAAATACTAACAATGACTATCACTTACTTTTGTGATTGTCAGCCAAACTTAGTTTTGATTTAATGGTGATATTTCAATATTCATGCAATTGTTTTTTTTCCAGGAAGTATTCCTGTATTTAGTTTAGTGGTACAGCATGGAAAAAGGCCTTTCAACCCACCAAGTCCAAGCCAACCAGCAGTCACCCCTTCACACGTTCATTGTTTATCCCACTTTCTCATCCACTCCTTACACACTAGAGGCAATTTACAGAGGCCAATTAAGGTACAACCTTGCACCTTTGGGAATTGGGAGGAAACCGGAGACATCAGAGGAAGCCCACAGTCACAGGGACAACATGCAAACTCCACATAGACAGCGCATGAGTTTGGGAAAGAACACGAGTCTCTGCCACTGTGAGGCTGCAATTCTACCAGCTGCACCACTCTGCTGCCCAATCTTTAATAACAGAAAAGGCTAGAAATAATTAATTAATATTTCAGATCAATACATTTGATCAGAACTAATTACAGATAATCGACCTAAATAATTGTCGGGTTCTGTCTCTATACGGGTGATGTATGAGCAGCGGAGTCTCTCCAACATCTGTTTTTATGACAGACTTCCAACAACTATGCTTCACAATATTGTGTAGGAAATAACCTACAATAATGTTTTTTTTTTAATATTGATTTAGCAGATGTATTGATAATGTTTATTTTGTCAATGTTTAATAACAATTGGATGGGCTTTTCTTAACATTAGAATTAAATGTAAGTTGATTTTAACTTAAAAACAGATTACTTTTTTGACATGCACGCTTATTATTTTGTTCCACGAACTTGGTAATTCAGATTTTTTAATTTAACATATCGATTTAAAATGGAAATGTAAAAAAAAGATCTAGTTTTAAAAGTTTAAAATATCATTGAGCAGAACCATGCACATCAGGGTATATTTGACTTTAATTTTATTCCTTGATCATTGAGCAGGTTTCTGCCCATTGGTCAGTCCTTATCCGTGACTTCTCTGGTATTGGGGGGGGGGGGGGGGTATGAATTGAAACCTGAGCTTCTATTTTGGCCGGGGGGGGGGGGGGGGGGGGGGGGGGGGCGGATTAAATCAGCAAATGGGTAACTACGAAATTAAGCTCTGCAGCTATTTCTGGCATCTAACAATAGAGACATGTGAAGCCAAACATTGCCTTAAGCACTGTCCATATGTCCTGGTCTCTTTGTTGATGAAGTAATGCACTCTTGTAGCCAACTCTGTCAAAACCTTGATTTTTTTTCAGCAGACTCACAGCTTGAGTGAACCATGACAGCATTTCCTACATTGAACTCCATCTGTATCACTTCTTACCAGAGGATTTATACAGAATGATAACCTACTAATGTGCTTTATAATTAGTTTCACAGGAAGAGAGACAAAATATTTAGGAGCTATTAAACTAGAACAGAACAAAAAAAACATTTGATCCAAATTGCTGCAATGAAAACATCCATTATCTGAATAACTGCTAATTATAAAACCTGCAGGTGCTGTTTTCAGTAATGAATGCAGGACAATAAATTTAAGATTAATGTTGTCTAAGGGCCATTTGTTATATAATCAGCAACAAAATACATTTACAGAGGTCATCAGATATTCTTCAATTTTCCTCAACGGAAGCTGGTATGGATCTGATCCTTTGCTCACTGTAATTTGTAGAAGTCAGTAATGTTTATCTACTTACATTTGCCATAAATAATTCCATATAGAAATATATTGGACATAATTTAAACTTGGATTAGATTAACA